>NC_086235.1:14295000-14540000 GCF_036321145.2 Pelmatolapia mariae | reverse complement strand
AAAGTTAAACCAAAGACGGTACGTGGCAATTATAGAAATATCAAGCTTCTATGATCATATAAGATGTGAACTAAAATGCAAAGCAGGGTACACCAGTCCATCCTAAAAAATTAAATACATTTTATATAAATCTATGATATGTAAGTAGACTCTTTATAACACAGACAAATTTCAAGTGTGTTATAGTTCAAATTTATTCTTCTTCCCTTCACTGTCAACTTAGCTTAAGTGTATTTTTTGCTTTTTTTACCTACTATTAATATTCGAATCTTTTTCTTTTATCAATGGTAAAATTTTGTTTAGATAAAAAATAAAGTGTAGACAAAAGGGGAGTAGCGTTCAAACAAAGACTCAAGCACTCTAGCTTAACTCTACCGCCATGCTTTCAGCTATAATGTGTCAGCTGTGTAAGGTGAAACCTCCTACACATATTCTTTGTGATTATTTAACTAACAAAAACAGAGGTCTTCTTTGTACTGTCTACTCTAAAAAAGTTAAAATGTTCTGCAACTTTAGAAAGTGCTCCCCTCCGCCAACAAAGATGGCAGGCCCTTCCAAAGTGGCTGCTTTCCATCTGTCTTGCAGCCGCTCTCCATTGGCTGTCATATGAAAAAGGCCCTAGGAATTTGCTAAAACAAATTAAAGCTGTATTTTCCGAAAGCAGAAACAACAGATCTGCCCCTTGTATACAGATAACGTTAAAGCTGCCGTAATAATGTGGGTTTTGTAATCCATTTCATAAATCTGGAAGCTTGTCTTCAACATAATGTGTTCTAATGCCAGAAGGTTTGCAGACATTTAAATCATCACAGTTGGTTTTGGGGTAGTTCAGATCACACATATGAGGTCGCATGGAGTCGGCAGAGTCACATTAATTAAATTGTGAAGTGGAGATTGCCTGGGAAGGGGGACAGCACTCCACGAGATGATAATCAAGGTTCCACTTCTGCATGACAATAATTCTTCCGCCTAATATATTTACAGCCCAAGCCCCATAGAAGCTCGGCTTTGTGCATGACAATTTTGGCTGTCAGTCAGCCATCATTCAACCACCTTTCAGTCCAGAAAGTTTTTAAAAAACTTCTCAGTGGAATGTCATAAAAATTTTAGACTTCCATGACCCCCAGAGGATAAATCATGAAACCAGTGATCATGTTCAGGATCACTGAGTTTTCCTCCAAAGAAGTCTGTTGACTCTTACTATGATGATCGTAGCATATGTATACATGTATGTCTCTTTCTTAACTCTTCCTAGACACATTCATCAATCTGGATTACACTTCCTATAAAAACAGCCTAGGGTACCTGGATTATTAGCATCTACATTCTCTAATTGCACCTTATAATTATATGCATTATGCATTGTGTTAGAAAGGTTTTTCATCTGCACATACTGCGACTATCAGCTGATTTTATTTTGCGAGTATGCCAACGCAAAGTTAGCCAAGAACCCAGACTGATGACACAGCCGAGTGCATGCGGACTCCGGCACAGGAGCCTAAGCCTAAAGATCAACAAGTAACAAGCTGACAAAGTTGTTTGCATTACGTGTACGGTACATGTCACTGGAATTAGTTGTCATGCATAACTCTGAATAAATGTTCATCAAACACTTATACACGCCTGTATCCAAGGAATATGTATAGTAGCTTGCAAGAAAGAAGAACAGTAAATAAACATATGGTTTTATTATTAATTTGTTTGGTATTTATGAACAACCATTTTTACCCGCTCACTATGTAAAGTAATATGATGAACAAAGAATAGCATGATAAATTAACACACGTGTTTGTGTTTTCATAAAGGCCAAAGTGATGTTGTTATGCAATCAATATTGGTGACCTTTGCTAGTCTACAAGTCACGGAAACTTGAAACTTGATTGGAATGTGACAGAAGGTAAATAAGGGTGGTTTAACATCCTTCATAAAAGTTTCATCCTTTTATTTGTCTTCGCCACTGTTGTGCTAATATTCAGTCATGCCTCCTATGTGCATGTATATGTGCATATTTGATGGAGTGCAGCCAATGAATATCCAGCTGGGCTGACATAACACACGGCTGTGAAAGATGAAATGTAATAATGTCCCATTATTTGATAAGGTACAGTATTCAGATAAAATGAAGAACCACAGTCAAAATATATAAGTAGCTGTGAATTCATTTCTATTCATTTACTTCCCCCCTTTTTTTTATTTTGACACAATTTTCATGCCATTCTCTTTTTTTTTTTAATGTTTGGAGAAACATAATTGCTTATGTTTGTTTGCTCATTTTGCTTTTTGTGTTTTTTACATGCACTCAGGCTCTTCACAGCAAACAGGCTTCAGTGGTTTTTAACACACGATTTTTTGATTAAAAACCAATTCAGTGAAGAGTACTCATCGCTCTGAGCACTCCGAGGTGACCGCCTGATGACAGTAACATCAATAATCTCTTCTCAGAGGCTAGTCACCCCCAATACGCGGATGACGATGACCGACAAGGACAATGAACAATCCAAATATTGGAGATGTGGATCAGGAGGACATTAACTAACTTATTATTAGCCATAAATCACACAGTTTCCAGAAGCAGACACTATTACTTAGTCATGTAAGCCTCTAGCTGATAAACTGTGTCTTCAGGCCATCCTGGCCTCTATGGCCTATAGACTCTGTAATGACCTGTTTTTTGCTTTCAGCTCATTTGTGGATTTTAGTGCTCAGGTGTCTACTAGCTAGTAAAAGCTTACGGTACATACTGTAGTAGATATGAGAGCAATAATGCTAGCTGTATTTTCTTCATAGTTCTCCATCGGTGAAGGATGTTGTAAACCATGTCTCTTAAATCATCTCATGTAGAGACTCATGCTCTATAAATAAATAACAAAATTTTAAATAAGTAATTATATTTTGGTATTCCTCTTAAATATAACATAATCCAACATATTATTATGAAATGTTATTTCATCAGGCGTCTTTTACCATGTTTGGTCTTTACTGCAGCTGGGTTATTTCAAAGTGTTTTTAATTAAATATGTATTTTATTTTACAGCGCACAAAGAAAATGTTTTATATTGTATCTGTCTTTGTAACAAAGGCATGACTTTTTTCTTAAGTGTTACTTGGATTTCATATTTCTTTTGAGCAATCAGTGCATAATTGGCAATGACAAAATCCCACATCCTTTAACTCAAACGTTTAAATGGATGATATAATAACAACATTGTATAATGGGTGATTTAATTTTAAGTACTGCGTATTAAGTTGGCAATCACTGAGAAGTGAAGTTAGACTGACAGTCATGTTCATTGCTTTCTTTATGGGAGTTATGTTTGAGGTTTTTGCAGAACTGCAGGGAAAAACATCAGCAAGATCACAGGTACACATCAAAAGAAAGAGCAGGAGAAACATTGATGCAATCTTTTTTTTAATTTCAAATTCTCTGTATCGATGTTTAAGTAAAACTTGCCTTTGTGAGAAATGGGAAAAATCATGGAGACAAAATGTACCGATAACTTGGTGCAAGCTGTCACACAGCCGGGCTCATACGCTGTGACAGAAAGATAAGACGCGAGGTGAAGGCCAATTAATAACCAATTTATTCAAACAAAGAAAAAAAAGACAAATAAAACAAACAAAAAAGATCCATGAAATGTGAAAAATAGTAATAAATCAGTAATAAGGTTATGTATGTATGAATGAGGAAGTAGTATGACGATAGATATGTTGAATGGCAAACTATGATGATCTGAGGAAGCGTGTGGATTGAAAGCACCTTGGCCTGGCATGTCCTTAATGTCAAACTGTACTTATGGCCTATTCCTGTGTCTTACTACAACACAGAAATATATCACGGATAAGGCAGACAGGCTCGCAGACACTCACACATTTGCAGTTTGTAACTAGACTGAAGCAAGTCCTTATCAGTAATGCGTAGGAATGGGGAGGGGTTTAAAGTTTGGTTGAGTGGGACGTGAAGTGAAAGGGCAGGCCTCCTCAGTGGTGGGAATAAATACTGCCGTCACCAGTGGGAAATGCTCCATTTGTTTAATGTGCCATTTCCGAAGTGGTACCCTTGTAATCCTGCAGACATGGCAACCTCACCGTGTATAGCACCCCTCTGGAATTTGATCAGAGCTAAAACTGTTTACCAATGTTTGGAGCCTGACATTTATTGAAAGTGGCCTTTAGTAAAAGTCATAGCTAAAGCGTGAAGAGGTTTTCTGATGAGCCTGTGAAGTTTCCCCATCGTCTGGGCCAATAAGACAGCTGGCTTGTTCATAGAGCAATATATCAGTCACATCAGCTAAGAAACACTTGCCCTCAGAGGACTGAACTTCCAAACACTTGTATAAGTATTTACTTAGACATGTGCAAATCAGCAGCACGGCAAATTTAGAATCAGCTGGGGAAGCTATTTAAGGCTTAAGACAATTTCAGAAAGTTGTCAATTACAAGTGCTTGTGGGAGATTTATGTCCATGACTATTTAGCTGATGGCCTAATGCAGAATTCATGCCACGTTGGATTTGTTTTAACTGAGTTTCCAGTTTCTACACAGCTTTCACCCAAACTTTCCAGTCATTACTTATAGGAAACTTATATTCCAACTTGTAACTAACTAATGCATAAAAATCTGAAACAAACAGATTAGCTAAAGCCTGTAATTTAGAGCCAGGAAACCAAAATAATGGATATTGTGTTATATAGTCAATGCACCATATTTTAATCCCCCCACACACAATTCGTTAATATCTCTGTAGGCTGAACCTTGTAAGCTATTAAACCAGCTGAGACTAGGAGATTACAGGGATTACATAGATTTATTCACATTATCTCATGTGGTCTGAATGAGTAAAACGGAGTTGAACCTGAAAATCTGGAAACTACATTTGAAAGAGACACTTGGGACAGACACCTTGGACATTCATGGAGTAGATGTGCCTCCTTTTTGTCTAAATGTTGTACTATCAGTTCCTGTATTCCATCTATTGCCCACATGACATCTGGGAATCTGGTACTCAAGAACAAGTTAACTTTGATCTCAGCTGCCACTTTTGGGAAACCAATGTGTTGTTCCTGTCTCCATGCCATTGCCTTAAGAGTCCCAGACAGCACAAGAATGAGCGTGACATCTCTGCTGTGTATGCCACCGTCTGCTGACAAGACCCCGAGGCCAAGAGATGAGGAGTCAGCAGAAGTTTGGGGAGAGAGCACGGAAGTCATGACTCTTCATGGGCTGTGATTCGAAATCAAACCAGAACTGCATGACTTGGCAAGAATTACCTATTTTTCATCTCATCAGTTTATTCAAAACAGGATGACTCTAACTTACCCATGCTAACAAGAATATACATCAAATGTAACCCTTCAATTTTTAGTGAACAGCAAAGGAAAATTATATATCTTCTTCAGCTGCTTGAGGCACTACACATTTTACCCTACCAACTTATGTCTTATGTGAATTTTTCTTTCAACTAAGCATTTCCTATTCATTTCAAACTGAATACACCCTTAGGATAGAAGTTTCTGCTGATAAAACTTGGCTTTGTTAAATATTCGTTGCCAGTATTTGTGGTATAAAACCATAAAATTAAAGAAAAAAACCCCAATATCAACATCATGCTTCAAATCATATATTGATTGGACTATAATAGGTAACACCAGGTATTATAATTCATTGATAGTGTATGTTTTCAAAATTAAAGACCTAAAATATACAGTAATTAACAAACAGGCCAAATTTCAGAGGCATTTTCTATCAATAATATCCTAGAGCCAAAGCTCTTTAGACAGAAAAAGTCTTAAATCTACACAACCTTTTCTTCCATCCATTCTCTGCCGCTTATCAGGGTCGCGGGGGGTTATCCCAGCTGCCTTAGGGCGAGAGGCAAGGTACACCCTGGTCAGGTCACCAGCCTGTCACAGGGCTAACACAGATACAGACAACCATTCCCAAGGGCAATTTAGAGTTTACAATTAACCAATCCCCACTAAAGCATGTCTTTGGACTGTGGAAGGAAGCTGGAGTACCAGGAGAAAACATGCAAACTCCACACAGAGGGTGGAATTGAACAGTGCAAAACACTGTGCCACCGTGCTGTCCCACTACTTCTCTTAATTTGGAAAACTCCAGTGCTAAAAGTAACTTCCTCCCGTTGAGATAAGTACAATGAATTTGCAACAACAGCCCAAATACGATCCATTAAACAGCCAGAAAAATGCACAGTTCTAAGCACTCAATGCCACGCGAGTAACTGTAACAGGCTTTTCTTTAATAAATCACATCAAATGTGTCAATTCATCCTCTCTGAGACATACAAAGGATTCCGGGTGAAAGAGCACCACATTTGTAACTCACTCGGATGAGATATATTTACTTATGCTCATTTTTTTTTCAGTACAGAGGTCAAACCGTGTCTACCATCCATTATTAATCCTCAGTGCGAGCACTGTACAAAGAGTTTTCTCTGTTTAATTTTGGCTGACTTTGTCTTCTGGTCTGCTTCACTAATTGATTTCCCTGAATGCACAGACAACATACCTGAGGCTGGAAAGCAGCTGATTTTATGTATAGATGGGGAGCCCAACAAACAAAAAAGGAGATCAAAAAAGGACAGAGCAAGAGTCTTGGGGAAAGTCGAGATTTTGATTTTCCTTGTCATAAATTAAATCCACTGTTGGACATGGTAGTTTAAAAATTCTGTCAGTATTAATATCTGTCAAGATTATAGATAGAGAAGTTCGACCTCATAACAGATTCAGACAAACTTTTAACCCAGTGTGCTAATTTGGAAGGTGAAGACAAAGAATTTAATTTACACCTAATAAAATCAGCCTATTTTGTCTCAGGTCGGAAAGTAAAATTAACAAGACTAGAAACACCAAATGATTTACTTAAACGCCACATGTATCATTTAAATGTGTATATTGAATAGGCTGAAGGCCATGTAAATCATGTACTTTAAATAATGTACTTAAATTAATGGGATGCCATGTAAAGTAGATCTGATCATCTACAGCAAATAAACCAGACACAAATGATCCCACAGCGCATTTACGTAGCTGCATTACAGTCACCGGCTAATTATCATGAAAGCCTAACAGTCAGCAATGACCGCACTATATCATATTTGTGTATGCTTGTTCCCGTCTCTTAAATAACTACGACACACACACTATATCACATTGTGCTTTCATACCTACACATGCAACACTGATAAACGTGAGTGAAGTACTCAAAATTAGAAACGTTTTGGAATAGGGGCAGATTTTAGTTTAAGGACTACCCTTTTTTTTCTGCCAAAGCTCTTGCAATCAATACAGATTCATTTCCAAGACATGACTCTTATTTGTAATTCAGGTTAGTGTGAACTTGGGTAGCTCTGCACCTAATCAGCTAATCTGCAAACACTTTGTTTTAAATTGAAAATGTCAAAGAAAAATGAAAATGTTTCTTTGTTGTAATGTCTTCAGGTGACTTTTGTTCACTGGGAAAACACTAAAAGTACGGCTGGTAAACTATATATTTGTGAGGCTGAAAGAGCTTTTTTTGGTGTGTGTGATTAATAGATAATCAGACTAGATAACAATGTATTATTTCGCTTTCTTTCTAATCGCTGCAGCTCTAAGCTTTTGCACAGAAAATTGTACTGCTGCTGTCAACTGAAAAGTGAACCAATTTTCAGCTCAGGAACAGAGTCAAGTATAATATATGTATGTTCTCAGTCTATTTCAAATCTATGACACATCTCTCTGCTTGAGTTTAAAGTCAAACTGTGCTCGTATACTGTATCACACAGAGTGCCAATTTTTCCTTGTCAGATGGCCACAATGGAGTTGTACTTCTCACTCATCTAGGTATGTGCTACAGCTTGTCCACTGCATGATTTAAACCTAAAGGAACAGATTTCTCGCTCTGTATTATTAAACACTGCATGTCTCTTCAAAATTTAAATGACAGTTGAAAATGTTAGCAGCACTAGAAGCATTTTGTAATATTTTGTAATCAATTGCTTTAAAACTTGGCGTGATTAAGAACTCATTAAGAATCTGTTCTGCATGCTTCAGGAAGAAGCATCTAATTTACAACTAATCATGCAAGAAAATTGGATCTTCCTTGAAAGAAGAGCTCTTCGTTATCCATATATATTTGCATGGAAGTTGCAAGTAAACCACAGATTTCTTTTTATTTTATTTTTTTATTTTATTTGAGGCCTTTTGAGCATTTTTTTTCCTTTCTGGAAAACCTGTATAGACCTGTGACATACCAGAAACACGTGGCAAAGCCAAATTTTAATGTAATGAAGCACAGAATCTAAACCAGTCTCCACTCCCTGGATATGACTTGGGAACGGGTCAGACGCTGGATGCTTCAGTTTTGATAATGCTATGCTTGATACGTGCGATACATAATCAGCTGCTGCCAGAGGAGAGAAGGTGTAGTCAGAAAGTAAGTCTGCCCCAATGAAATTTTAGTTGTTCTGTTGAGATTGCTTGTCTTAGCAACTCTAATTAGTTTTGCCAGAAAAATGTCACAAAATTTAGCTTAGTTGTATCAAAGAATTCACAATACTAGATATAATGCAATGTCTAATTGTGTTTGATACTTTTTTAAAAGATTGTAATTAATACTATTTTTAACACAGAAATTGGCAGGCATTTTTCGAAAGCTCAGGAGTGGAAACTTTGCACAAGCAGGAGAATACACGGCAGTACAAAAGACTGCTAAATGCTAGAACGACATAAATGGGACAGGCACGATTCAACTGCCTCAACCAGGTGGAGCGACCAGACACAATACATTCACTATAATACATTCAAGGACTGTTACTGTTACATGAGCTTCTTTACCTTGTCTCCTTCTCTTCTCTGCAGCACCTATATGCAATAGTCAGGCATAAAGTCCATCACCTGCAACTGGCATTGAAGTACAGCATGTGCCCTGTGACCCCAGCTTTCCCCAGTTCTTTGGAGAAAGAATAAAAAAAGCCTACCTGGATTATAAAATGTAACGAAAGCCCAGTGCTGTGGAAAAAGAAAAGAAAACAAGAATAATGCCATCTCTTTTACACTACCGACTGTGCTGCTACGATCCAAAGGGATTATAAACAACTCAAACAAGCAGTACTACTTCAAACAATAAAATACCTTATTAAACCCCAACATGAGAGGGCCTTTGGGAAGGAAGACTTTTGATGTGTACACAATCCCTCCAGTAGTGAATATATTTAGTCTCGCACCAAGAAAAAAAAGGAGCAAATCACTCTCCTGACTCCATTCTTCATTCTGAGGGATATCAGGAGCCAAATTCAATAACAACCTTAGATCATAGCCCAATCCATCTCTGAATCACCCCATAGTCTTTGCATAGCCTTAGCCCCGCAGCATAATTTAACACTGTCAGACTATGAACTCATCTCCGCCATAGAAAATGAATGGGCTTGGTTCCAAGAACAGGATATCTTCACAGAAATCCCTCAAACTTCTCCGCAGCAGCTAAATTTAACAGAATTTCAGCTGTGTGTGTCAAAATGGAAGCAAAAAGGAACTGAAAGGGATGGAATTTAATCTGAAAAGAAGGGAAATAATGCGTCTTGCACCTTTACCTTACATTGTCCATAGGCCACAGCAAATTGCCAGCATAAGGCTGATGTTCTTTTGAAAGAAAGCCATTTAATACGCGTAGTTCTGATACAGTCATAAAAGCAGTTGACTTTTTTATGTAAAGGTACATTTTTTTTACCGTAGACTCACATTTATATAAAAAGAAGAAAAGGAAAAGGAAAAAGAAGAAAGAGATTGCTCACAAGAGACGTCATTTAAAAGGAAATTCACACACAGTCAATGTCCTTGGTTTGTATCAGCATTTAAAAAACTTCCAAAAATGCAAAGAAGAAACACTGCGACTAAACATTATCTGCACCAGCTAAGATCCACTTATCCCCGTTGTCCCTGAAATTGAAAGAGAATTGATTCAGCCACCAGCACTTTTCAGTGCTGTTATTGTTGTTATGGTTTTATAAATTAGCCGTGGGTTGTGAAAGTGTGATCTTAACTGCATCAAATTTCCAAAATAAGTCATGTGGAGTCAGTAATGACGAGCGTTCGTTTTCTTCACTAAAGTACCCGAGTGCTAAACGCTACGCAGGTTTTTGTGTTTTATTTTCATCTTAGATAAGGAGAATGCAAGGAACATGGTGATTATAATTAGACTTTAAATTAAATACCTTTGAGGGAAAAAAGGATACAGCTTATTGTCTTAGTGTATGTTGGGTATGTTTTTAGTAGGATAAAGGTGGATTGCAATAAAATTCATATTTATCATAAGGCGCCGGTATAGCTCACTTGGTTGTGTAGGTCAGCGGTCCCCAACCTTTTTTGTGCCACGGACCGGTTTAATGCCAGACAATATTTTCACGGACCGGCCTTTAAGGTGTCGTGGATAAATACAACAAAATAAAATGATACGACCAAGACAAAAACTGTGGTATTTTGTAAATATAATAATAAACCCAAATTCACTGTGTAATTGTGTAACTTTATTAGCAGCGTCCTCCTGAAAATGCGCCAACAGCATTGAGAGTAACATCCTCCTCTCTGCCCCTTAATGCTCTCTGGTCGCTATGGTAACATTTCTTTCAAAATAAGACACAACTACAACACGGGAAAAGACCCAGGAAAACCGAGTTAACGATAAAAACCCTGAAAACCATAAATTTCACACCCAAGCCTAAACTCTCGCGGCCCGGTACCAAATGACACGGACCAGTACCGGTCCGTGGCCCGGGGGTTGGGGACCGCTGGCGTAGGTGACTCATGCCAAAGGTCTACTGCAGAGGCCTGTGTTTGAGACTGTCCTGGGCTGTGTGCCAGTTACTCTTGCTTTCCTGTCAATAAAGGCTAAAAACTAAAAATAAATATTTTAAATCTATTATCAAATTATTTCTAATTAGCTTTTTTTGTAAATATAATTGATGCTAAAATGCTGAACATGGATGGATTCTCATATCAGCAAAGCAGCAAAGTATTAGCATTGTACTCTAAGTACAGATCTCTAAATACAGACTCTTTATTCTCTTGGACTCAATTTATACCTGAAAACAGCACACAACTCTTTTTCATTCAATCGTGTCTATGCAAGGTGGGACAATTCAGAATACATGTGGAGGTGACATGTTTTCCACTGTGATGGTATTTTACCCAGGTGTAAAGGCAATTATTGCAGTGTGACCACATTCTTAAACCAACTAAAGTTGAAACTAGTTGAAAGGTCACATAATTCCAGCTCTTGTTGCTTTCTGCTTCCTTCCTAGTAGTCACCGCAAGTCTTTCCTTACAAAAAATGAATTCAAAATAAATTATAGCAGCAAGTGGCACTGCTGCTAACTCTGCCTCATTTCGCAAGTGATCTCTGATTACAATGCAGACAGAATCAAGATAATGAGAAAGCATTTTCCTGCCAGGTGTCAATGCACAAGCGTGCGGATGTCATTAATCCACCACATGTTAACACCAGGTGTAAATTGGGCCTTAGTCTTAGTATATGATTCCTCAACAACACCATGCAATCTGTACAGATGAAAAACGACCTGTTTTTTCAGCTCTCAGTTCTACATGAATGATGGTGCAACCCTATTATTAGGCGAAATAAAAGCTGAATTTAAAAGGTGAAATTTGACATTCTGTGATGCAATTAGTGACAATGTGCAATTAAAAAAGAACGACTAATGACTTCAACACGGTGATTCAACCACAAAAACAAAGATGCAATTCATAATTAATGGATTTCTCTGCATTGCAACCAAATTCAGCATTTCTTTCCTATCTGTAGGCAAACAAAGTATGCATTCTATTTCTGGTATCCCGCTACCAAGTACATATTTTACACAGTGTACTGACAGTATCTTGGGCCGCAACCAACATGGTCTGCAAATGATGAAATACGCCTTTTAGAGCAAAGGTATACAGGCTCCATTGTGAATCATCGACATTAGTCTGATGACTGGCTCATACAATACCCTAATTGCCTCATGTTACTATGCACAAATTCTTCTATATAAAGCTAAAGGGCTGTTGGACACCAAATTGCTACACAAGTCACATACCATCAGCTGAACATAAAGAATGCACTAAAGAAGATTTGGCTACATTTTTTTAGAAAAACCTGCAGTGTGGCATGACTTGTTATGAAGTGTTTGAAGCTGCTACCTGACTTTGTTAAGTATGCCCTGTGTCATATGTATATAAATGAATAGCACTGATATGGAAATAGGCATGCTGCCACTTGTCATTTACTTTTAACACAGTTCAAAGTAAGGTTTGTGAGCATTTGTCATGCTTTCAGAAAGGACGCCAAGAAAGGAAGACATAGAAACGCTATACCAAGAGCTTTTCCAGTACATGTAGGTCATTTCTCCTCCCAGTGGAAATATAGCCTGTTTTAGGATTAAGGGCTATGATTCATTATGACTGAATTTAATTACAGCGAGAGGTGGCCAATGCATCCCCGGTTTTAGCATATTAGGGTCCCTTCATCTATTGGATGGGAAATGTCTAGTGGAGGGTGTGGGGGCAGGGAAGGGAAAAAACTGAGTGTGTGGAGAGAATGGGAGGAGGTGGAGGACTTCAAGTTACTCTGGCAGAGCTGCAGTTTCAACACACATACTTGGAAACACACAGAGACACAAAGGGAGATAAAAAGCAGATTACTGAGAGTAATCAGGTTAAGGTGAGAAAGTAAGGTAAGTTGTTTATTTTTATCCCTTCAGCCATTTACAAAGAGAAAGAAGCCTGATGTAAGAAGACTTTCAGTATTAATCACAGTTTTGTGATACTCAAATTTAAATTGGCTCTCATAATCTGCTACTTTACATAGCAATGCTTAATGTGGTTGGTGTGATTTGTAAAAGTAACATTTTTACATTAGCTCTAGTGTTAACCGTATAGTCTAAAATATGGATTTAGCTAATGTGACATTAACCCCTGGGTCATAAAGTCTCAATTTTAGCATTTTTGGGGGCAATTATCAATATATTTAGAGGAGAGGAAAAGTAAGCTAGGTTGTCACGTACAAAGTATAATTAATTCACAGTTGGTGAAGTTGTATAGTGAGAAATTACAGATTTCTCATTATACAGTAATGCAAATGTATATTGACAGGTTTAAGTTTATTCTTCAACAGTCGATGTTCCCAGAACAATGTATAAAATCTGCCCATCTCATTGTTGGCTTGTATAAAGAAGTACAATACAATTCAGTGCACCAAAGCTAGAGTTGCACCTTTAGAAACATGTTAGCTGCAACAGTAAAATTTAACAGTGGTTAATCTGCATAAACAAACAAATTGCCTAAATATTTATTCGTCGTGGCACCTTCTATTATAGTTTAGTAATAAAGTGGTAATAGTGGGGTAACTAGGTGGAAACAATAAAGTAATAAGCATTATTAATAATGGTTTTAGCAAAGTACTACTACACCAACATTTTTTCAGAAATAAGAGGGAAGAAACTGTTAGCATTAATGTAGAAACTAACATATCTCTATTAGACAAAACCGTTAATAAAAATAAAGTAATATGTTGATAACTTACAATAATTTTGCTAGCAATAAAACACAAATAACTTCTGCATTTACATTTAAGATTTAGAACAAATTTAGCTACCTGTTAATTAGTGTAAAGTATTATGTAAATACAATACTTTCAAGTACAAAAAGTGTACTGCAACCTATATGTTTTTGTTAAATAAATTCATAGAAAATCCAAAAAGGAAGCTATATGACAAAAACGCAATAAAAGCTTTAATTACTGGAGACGAACCCTAGTAGCCAGCTTACAATGTAGCCACCTCTCTAAAATATTCACATCAAAGCAAACTTTAGGCTAAAATAATGCCAAGGTTAAATATTGAGCAACATGCTGTAAAGAAAGATGTTGCACAAGTAAGACAGATGATTGGACGAGACTGCCAGAATTATTTTACAACGGACATTTGGAGCTTAAACATGTTGTTAACAGCTTAGTTGTTTTGGAGTGGAGGGAGAACTCTATCTGTCTGGTAGTGTCATTGTTCTACCAGGCTATCATTATCAGTAGGAGACAATAATGATTTCAGCCCAGACTTTCTTTTGAGCTAAGCTAATACTGAACTTTATGTACCCCCCGAGGTACAAGTACCCCTTGTAGCACTCCTTAGATGGTACTTTCAAACATGACGTTACAGGCAGCAACTCTCACTCACCCAGATAAGGTTCCACTGTACATGCAATTGGCTTTCATCTTTAGAAATCTTGCAGTGTTAACTTAATTATTTTTCCTCCCTTAACCCAAAACAAGAAACCTGTTTTTTTGACTCAGATATGTTGTTTCCGAAATTAGACTTCTTCTGGAAGTGGGGAACAATCAGATCAGCATAGAGCTTTTGTGTTTTGCTTTTTTTTTTTCAATCAAATTGAATGGAGTTTTGATAGACTTAAAACCTGGGCCCCCCTAAGCAACACTGGCTAATACATAATGAATTAATCTCAAAATACACTTGACACAATGAGCAATTCTCTGAAGGTACCTGGAGTACTGAAGATATAATAAAGATGGGAAAACTCAATATCGCTATACAATCTCACTTTAAAGAAACATTTATTCTGCCTAGTACCCTTTCAGACTAACTCCATATACAAAGGAGAAAAAATGCTTTTATTTTACACAGCATCAAAAGCTACAGATCAGTCAATAAAAAATAAATGAATAAATAAAATTGATGCACACTTTCATTACATTATGAGGAGAATAGTCAAGTAGGTTCTGTGGCATAGCTGACTAACACGTCCACCTACTGACTGCCTCACTTTCCAACTGAATAAAGACAGTATATCTATATATTTCAGGACGGGTGAATTACCTTCCCATGCATACTTAAGACTCCTCAAGCTCTTTTATATGGAACAAGAGACCATAAGTTAACCAACTTTTTTTGTAATACATGAACTGCCTGTATGAAGTTTATGCTTGCGTTAGTCACTGAAGTAGAGAAGAATTCTTGATAACCCCATTCTACCAATTGCAAAAGTCTCCAGGCCACTTGTTATCCACTTTGTAGAGGAAAAATAGAGAGAACTAAAAACTTAACTTTTGTATGTATTCATAATACATCTATACTCTCAGCGCAGGCTGAGGACCTCTCTTGAATTATTCAAGATCAAACCTGTTGGGGATGTCGAAAATTCAGTACATCAGCACTTCAGGAAACTTCAGCTAGACCGTATTCAGACAAAAAAAAAATGCACATAAAAAGATACAGAAAGAAAATACACAACAACTTCCCTCTGCCTACAATATCCCCTAATATTTAACTGGGTTAAAACATAACCAGCAGTGACAAAGTGGGTTTTTCTTACACAACGTATCCTAATGTGGAAATCACGTACGTCTTTTTTTTACCCACCATCAAACTGAAAAATACTGCTGAAGGATGAGACAAGAGGAGAATGAGTAAATCAAGGCTTTAAATACAACACCTAAAAGGCAAACATCTAATACAAACAGCTTGTGTAAATGTTCAAGTAAACTCTGAATAGAGCCAACAACATTTTAGCATCTTGATTTTCTTTCTCTCTCCCTTTTTTATTTTTTATATAAATATGAATAAAATATACCATGTTTTAAATCCTGTGGTTCATTTGATGCACTGTATGTGAAAAGCACCAGTTTCAAAAGCTGAAGTCAAATGGACAGATTGCAACAGCTTTCACAGTCTCAGCAGGAACAAAAACATTTGCATCTTGTTAAACTCTAATCCCGACTTCAGAAAATGTTATCAAACCAGTCTCCATGCCCAGCAATTTCTGGATTTCTCCCTCTGAAAAATAAGCACGTTCAAAACATAAATTAACAGCCAAGATGCACAAAGAGGAAAAAACTCACTATTGATCATTCAGGGCTTCACATCAGATGTTATTTTAAATATCCTCAGATCCAAATTTTGTGCTTCATAACAAATCGTAACATTTGTCCTGCAGGTTAGAACTAAAAGATATTCTAATAGTCTATGTGAACTGTAGAGGTGGCCACACCGTAAAACTCTGACCACACCAAACAACAAGCTGTGAAGCCCATCATAGGCTGCAGAAATATTCATAGAACCATTTCACTGTGGTTTTCCCTCAGAGACAGCGCATCCACCTGTTTAAACTCAATTATCCTGTAAGCTTTATAAACAGCTCGATAAAAAACAACTTTAACAACCTCCAAAAGAATCCTCATGGTGCACTTCGCAATGTACATGGTGCAAATTGCCATCATGCCTCAATAAGCAATTATCAAAATCAGAATCAGAATAACTTATTAATCCCAGAGGAAATTATGCAAATAGGATATGTCAATATGTTAATAAGAGTAGGTACCTAAAAAACAACAGTTTGGCATGATCTACCTTGTAGCAAAATAATAAATAAATAAATAAAAAGAGCAAGACATCACTTTTAATGCTACTGCAGCGTACTGTAAGTAATGGTATGGGGCTGGCCACCTTTTTAAAATGCCCTGGCTCTTCCATTATGTTATGCATTAAAACCGTCTTTGTGCAGAGATTGTCTATATTTGCATGAAGTCAAATATCAAAGATCAAATTTAAATGAAGCCTAATCTGTTGTGTGATTACAGTTAATCAATTTTATTACTTTAATTTAATTCATTTAGTATAGTTTGTTGGACACCACAGAATTAACAATTCTCTAAATTGCACCTGATTGGAGGTGTAACCAGCTAAAGTAAGTCAAATAAACCTGTCCACAAGTGTGTGTGTAAACTTAATGACATCTTACTTAATTTCCCTAATTTTAAAGCTTGATCTGACTTGTTTCCAGGTCAGAATCGACAAAAGTTAAATAAATAAATGAACTAGACTACCTCTCATAGTGTAGTGCAGAACCTATTTGTACTACTACTTGTACTACTTCAACTTGTTGAAAGAAGTTGCACTCACACACAAACAAAAATGGATGCAAAGACATGCAAAGTGGCGTAACTTCAGCTTTACAGAAACACATTTTTTACAGCACAGTCTGCACTGATTATTGTATTATTCCAAAACTGACACGTCATTGTCTGTCTCTGATTTGGAACCTGTGTGGTTATTCGTGGCAAATGAATAGTATGCTATTTTGGTGAATGTACTTTTTCACCAGAATAGACCTTGGCCAGGCATGGTAACTTCCTAGAGCCTCCCTTGGTTGCCAAGCAACTGCTAACAGCCAAGAAATACCCTGGCACATAACCCTCTGTCTAACTGTCGTTTATACAGTTCAGTTTTTACACAAATTAAACAAACTAGATATAAGCTGTTAATTAGTGAGCCTTAGGGGTGTTGGTAAATGGAATTTGTTACCTGGCTACCAAGCTAGCTGTTACACTCTGTTCCCAGTGTTTATGCTAAGCAAAGCAAATATTCTGGTGGCCGCAGCTTCATATTTAAGTGAAACCAAAAAGTTCTCTCCAGAAAGCAAATAAGGGCATAAAACTGAACCCTTGTCCACATGTAATCATATGTTTGCAGACATCCAACCTGTTGCCATTCACAGCCAGCCTGTGCTTGGTTTAAGGGTCCTCCCCTACCTTGTTTGGCAAATTCTGTAACTATATGAAACTCTGCAACCTTGCTGCTAAAATTCATGTCTATTTAGGAGATCTTTGGTCAGAGCCCAGCCACTAAAGTCCACTTAGCTTACTTTAAATTATTAGCTGTGTTCTTTGATTATTTGGATGTGCAGCTTGTCGTCTGTTTTGCCCTCAACCTCATATAAACGGCTTTGCACTGACTTTGTCCCAACCTCCTTCTAGACTTTAAGTCAAACTTCACCAAATTCGCTTTAAAAATTGCCCAGCTGATATTGACTTCAGCCCTATATGTGTGAGAGAGTCCAAGAGTAAACAATGTTCCCATCCTGTCTTTCCCCCTACCCTGCTGATAACTACCCTATTGTCTGGTTTACACTGCTGTTTTTATTCTCTTTGATTCTCTGGCTTGAATAACGGCTTTCCCACTATCCCAGATGGCCCCAGGATGCCTCTCGAGCTCCCGACTATGTGAGCTCTTGTCCCTCGTGTGTATGATGTCCCCCTGTCAGCTTGAATCACCCTCCTCTCCGACTCAACAGGCTGCTCTCACCACTCCCCAGCTGTGCGGTGTTTGTGGCACCAGCAAGTGTGAGTAGACACTAGTGAGGCTGACCTTTGCAAGTTGCCTGTGCTCTATGATTCTAACCCATTTGACAGTGAACACTGCAAAGAATGCTAATGAAGTGGCTTGAGTAGTAACACATTATGTTCACTCTGGTGTAATTATCTGTGGGACTGTCCCTGCTGCCCACGATGCATATTGTTTGATTATTAAGCTGAATTACTGTCATTCCGAACACCGAGTTCTCGATGTCGGGTCACAAATAACTCATAATGCACGCACATGAAAAAATGTCTAGTGGAAGTTGCAAAAATAAAAAGCACAACAAACACTTGTTGCACAAAAAAAAGGAAAATTCTGTTTCTTTTGTTGAATTTCCGGCACCTTTGTACATTTAATAGCTCAGCGCCAGAGATGTTTCCATCAAGAGACGGCTTCTAGTCTTTTGCTCTTCGTAAGGGTTCTTTTATTTGTGTTGAAAGAAATGCTTTTGAGTGTAGCCGAAGAGCCCCGGCTACTGCCGCCCAAATGCCGCTTGAATTATAAGGTGAAATCGGTCCATCCATTACTCGGATGGTTAGTTAGGTGGCTAATTTTGAAGACATCTCTATAAATAAGTGCGGTTCAGCATAAGGGCTGCTTCTGTGCGCTTGTACCTCCTGTGATGTGAAGCAGCACTCTGCCTCAAAGGCTGCAAATTTCTCTCGCTGCTCGAACATAAACAGATCCATGAAAAATAGCATGTGGGAGTGGATTTACAAAAGTTATTGAACATGGAAAAAGTGTTCCGAATTGCGAGGCGAGTGATGTTGATGCATTAACAAAAACAACGATCTAAAAAAATTTCACACCTCCTAACACCGCTTATTCAGCAAATGCCACACAGTGCTGTTTCAACACAGGCAAATATTTAGCCACATGAACACCCCGCAGGAAATGCGCATCACATCATGTTTACCAGTAAGTGTTTGTTAAGTGGATGACTTGTTCCAGCATTTTCACTTGTTTAAATAAGTGTGTTGACAATTTGCGGTGGAGGCTGTGTAGTTTGAGGTTCTTTAATGTATATTTCCACTGGCTTGATTTGACTGCCGCTGATTCCAGGCCAGTACACTTACCCGAGGCTGAGTGCCAAGGCATAATGAGACATTTGGTTGTGAAATTCAGAATCTGACAGAATGCATTAAAGCCAAGCAGACTGCAGATACAGGGAGCAGCCAGGCCAAAGTGATAACTTCCTATTTCCTACTGACTATATCATTTTTGCCTTTGCTTCCAGCCAAACAAATGACCAAATTGTGCTGTGACTGGACCATTGTTTGGACATGGATTCCTATTGTTCGTCATATTAGATATCCGGATACTTCTGACAAAAGCAATTACTGGTCATGCCACTCTGGTGTTGTTGCTTATAACCTGCCGGGAATTTTAGAGCTGCGTGTGTTAGTGCTGTAACTTTCTTCTTTTTTTATTTATGAAGAATTCATTTCCAGTAAGGTCATTTTCCTGACATGGCAGGACCTTCCATGTCACTCACACTGAGTCACAAGGTCAGGGTGTCCCACCCACGCTTTTTTACAGCAGCAGTGTGCCCTTGCAACATCAAATAAACACACACTACGTGACAACTATGATCTCAGGGAACAAATAATGTGACAGCTTCTCAAGCTCCCAGGCAGCCTGCTCTGCCCGCAGGGAGTCAATGAATCAGATTTTTGATATTTCTCAAAGGGTTTGGGCTCGGGCATGAGGTCAGATGCAAAGATGTAACCAGTCTGATTTTTTACATGCCTGGTGCTATGTTGTCTTTACACCGGATTGGTAGAAGAACTACTACAAAACTACAAAATGAAAAAAAAAAAAGCCATAAAGGATGAATCAGTGTTTGAATGGAAAAATAAAAGGACCTCTTAGTCAGGAGCTTACTTGCAAATGAGTTTGTGTATATTCCATGTGAATAAGCGGATCTCAACACATCTATGAATAAGTAATCAGTCCGTTCATGTCCTTTGGGATTTACTAACAAGAAAAGCAATCAGACACAAGAATGTGTAAAAGAAAACAGGCACTAGAAATTCCTGACTGCGCCGCTGACCTCTCTTTTTTAACTTTCAAATGGGCAACGCAGGACAAGGACACTGCACAGATGTTCACAAGCAAAAACGCTCTCCTCAGTAGTCAGATGTAACAGATATCTGGGGACACACAGATCAGACAAAACTGCATTTAAGATGACCGCGGACAAGAAATGACCTTTAGCTGAACTCCAGCAGTGTCACAAATAAGCTCATTCTGATTTAGATGCTTTCCTCTAGCATCCTTCTGGCAAAAAAAAAAAATACAGAGGAGAACAATAGGACAGTCAAATGTATCCTAATTCCAGCTGGAGACGCTAATCCAGTTCAGAGACAGCAAGGAAATGGGCTTGTGAGAGCAGAACTAGCAAATACATGCAGATGAGAATGATTATCCTGCAGACGAGCGGAAAGATGAAAACTAATTTAATAATAAGACCAGAAAATTCTCCGAGATAACAGGGATCTGGAGACCAATCCAAGACCCATCTGGCTTGCACTGCACACGCTAGAGCCATTTTCCAACAGGAGCTGTCCATTTATCCTGTAGCGCTGAAAGCTGGGGAGCAATGCTGCTGCACACTGCAAACTAACGGTTCTGCAGAAGGCTACTTCAGCATTAGTATTTGATTAAAAATACCTGTGGATACTTATTAATGTATTACACTACAGATGTCAGGTACTTGTACCTATAGAGTACACAGTATATTTACTTCTTTACTCCTCATTGAAAAATTCTTAATAAAATACATTATGAGGGACTTTCCCTTAAAGTTGATTTGAATGTTACTTTTTCATTGACCGCAACTCTTTGAATGATTAATTTTCAGCTATAGTGATTCCATTCAACAAAAATAAGTCAATTTTATGCTACTTTCACTGTATTTTACATCTCTATTTCAAATTAATTCTTGTACTTATTATCTACTGCACTTACGGGGGATATTGTACTGTTTTTTGCGCTGAATTTCTTTCAGAGCAGTGCATGTCAAAAACTCAAAATTGCCTCTGTGTATAAAATGTGCTTTATAGATAATCTTCCTATTCCCTGCCAAGTTAGAAAAGGCCTTGCATAGATACTTTGGTAAGTCTTTTTAAACATCCCTTTTCGAAGGGATTAGCCTGTTCAATATTCACAGTAATGTTGCAATGTATTAAACTAATTTAAAAGCATTACAGTTGAAACATCAAGCTTTTACTAATGGATATGTCAGTAACTGAAGTACAATTACTTGCGTCTAAGCAAAAACTATAGGTGTGAGATTACACATATAAACATGTCCTTAGAGTGTCTTTAAAAGCCTTTACTGGCTAGTTCCACACCGTTTAAAGATGAATGAACTACAAACTACATTTTAAAGTACTCTAAATAACTTCCTGCATTGTAATTGTACATAATTATGTACACTGCGTTGTTTTGTCTCGCACTTAAAATGTGAACACTGGAAAATTTCTTATAAAGGCGTATTTTAATGCTATATTATTCAGTTTAAGCGGCCTATGTTTTTACCACTATTGGTCTTTACCTGAGGAAATGCTATCCATAATAAACCAGCAGTGTTGCCACATCTCATAAAAGCACGATTAGTCACTTAGTCAGTGTACCCTCGCGTTAACTATGCCATTTGTGCCTTGCTTTAAATGTCATTGGGAGGTTTTTGTACTTATTTACCTGCCAAAACAGGCATTACTTTGATCTATCTGCTTGGACCTCGGCAAAACACCTACTGTAAAAAGACACATTTGAGTAATATATATACCTTTTTCTGTGGACTGATTACAATGCAAATTACCTTGTCAATCTCCAAACTAAAACCGCGTGTTTCCACAAGCACATACTTCAACCTTGTCGCAATAAAATGCAGAATGTCCTCCCACACTGTCTGCATTTGGTGTTTTCATTTGTTCAGCATTTTATATAGGACAATAGGAATATGTACAACTCTCTGAAACCCTGCTGTGTCCCAGATTTTGCAGGTCATTGTGGTAAGGAGTTATTGATATGTGTATTATTGTGCAGGTGCAGCAAACGTGCAAAAAATTGATAAACAAAAAAAAATCAAGTCGGTGCTGATTTGAACAGCAGCTCAGTCACATTTCTTGCACATATGACAACACACTAAACTGTGCTAATGGATCGCTTACCTTGCCAACGTAGAGAGGTTCATTTCCTGTGAACTCTTCTAATACGAAGAACTGGTTCCATACCCAGCTGCGTCTGTTTCTGTGCAGGACATCCCAGGGGTCTGGATCAGAGTGTGGAGACTTCTCCAGATCCCCAGAGCTGGGATTGAGACCCCAGCAGCTCCTCTCCTGCAAGGGAAACAGGAGCGCCAGAAGAGCCAGGGCTCTGCATATGCCTGAGCAACACCACCAGATCATTTGGGCCCTTTCCAAAAAGCACTGAGGCCAGAAGAGGAGCAAAAATTAAAAAAAATTAAAAAAAAAAAGACAGAAAAGCTGAAATGTCAAAACCCTCAGGGTTTTATCCACACAGTCCTGACCCTGTGTTTCACCAGAAAGCAAGAGCAGTCAGACCCTCAAAAGAGTCAAGCTCTGCATTTTGCTGTATTGCTCTTCTTTTTTTCCTGATTGGAGACTAAAAGTGAGGTAATTCCCTCCACTTTGGAGCCAGATCGTTGACATTAAAGCCAGCTAACAGGGTCACTGGCGGCTGGAGAGGCTTCAATGCAGGGCCTTTATAATTGGCACCTATCAGAACACAGAGAGAGGAGAAAAAAAGAAAGAGACAAAGACAGAGAGGAGAGGAGAGAGGAAGGACTGTCAGCAAAATTGCTTTGTGACCGCAGCCACTTTGGGCAGCAAGTAACGTGGCTGCTGATGCAATGATAATGACATTTTTCACCAATCATGAAGAAATTGGTCAAAAATGAGCAGACAGTAAATATGTTAAACGCAATCAATGTAACGCCCTTCATGTACACACTGTAACCTACACACACAACAAAGAACAATTGGTTGAGGTCAAAATGTTAATAAGGCTTTGATGGAGGGAAAATGACCTGGCTTTTCAAGAGATTTCACACCGAAAGAAACAACAGCCGCTGCGTGGAATAACAATCAAACGCCATTCAGCTGGCTCTCAATTATCTGGGTTTTTCCCTCACCAAGGTCATTATTTTGTCACATTTTCTTTGTGTAAAATCGCGGTGTAATGGCGGAGGGGCTCGCCATTCAACACTAACAAGCCACATGATCTGTGTGGCTAGCTCTCATCGCCTGGATTAAAAATAAATCTGAGCTGTCAGCAGCATGATGGCCCGGGCTCTCCTGACCTCTACTCCGAGCACTCTGTTGCCCGGTCCGAGCACATGCAAGGGGATCTATCTCGCTGCCATCCTCGCTCTGTGACAGATCCCCCAAGATGCCAGAACATGAAGACTTGTCAGAGCAGAGAAAAGCATCGGCTCCTGACAGATAATGTTCTTCATGTCACAACACATCCTGGCAGTTGAGGAATTATATAAACTTCATAATATCGCTGCTTTTGTCTGTCTAATTTGACACCTAACTAGGACTTCAACAAATTCCCTCAATAAATATTTGTGAAGGAGGCTCACGGGAGCGGCGCTTTCGGGCACATTTATATGAACTTGGGGCGATACAAATGCCATTTAAACTTCAGCAGGTGCTCTAAAGCAGACGTGCAGCAGACTGAGTGTTTGACCATACATGTATTTATTTCCTCACTGACCTCTCTTTCTCTCTCCTCTACAAGCGCATTGGCAGGGCCCTGGATGAGGAAGGTAATTGCTTTGGCATACAGTGACCTCTGTCTTCCCACACAGATTCTCCAGTTCTCATTTTACTTCCTCTCTGCCCCCCCGCCCCCCCAAGCAAAATAAAAACAGCACACCACACATCCTGTGGAAGTCATTTGCTGTACCTCACCACAGCAAAGTCATTAGCCAGCGCTAATAATTAATACTGAAATGACAACAGCATGATTGTCACCTCTGCAGACACCTATGTGTATGCTGTATGTGAGGAGCATCCTCAACACGTTCTTTCATTTTTCTAAAAGCATCTGAACTTTTTCTTTTTTTAAAAATGCATATTATATAAATATTTCTGGTCAAAGTGCAAGAAGCACATAAACCACTACAGGGCACAGCTTTATCCAGAACACTATGATAACATTCTGATCTGCCATTGCTTTTAATGTGAAAAAAAACCCCACAAAAAAACCCACGTATACTAAATCTGTAATGTGTGCATATGCATTAATACACAGATTCAAAGTCACTGCCTCTACATGACAATTTAATGGTAGAGGTGGAAAGTGGAGCAGATCTGGCTGCAGGGCAGCACGAGTTGTGAAGGCAGGTTGCAGCCGTGGTATTGTAGGAGAGAATATCGGCACAGGGTCAGTGTGAGCCAAGCGGCCAAGTTAATGCTTCTCATTTCGCGAAATCCCGAACACGAAGAGACGGGAGGCTGGAGATAACACTGATGCAGTTGTGGGTGCAACTGTGGGTTCAGTAAAGCAGATATTGGCTTTTTAGTTAATGAGTTTCTGTTGATTTACTGTCTGTTTGATTTTAAGTTATTAGCCAACTCATGCAGTAGGAGAAATCAATTTTTTCCCAATGCAGTTAAGCTGTTCATCATTTTAAAGAATTAAAGCGTATTATATCAATTGAAAGTGATTGAAATAAATTCACTACTGGCAAACAGAGACGAACATAACAAGAGGGTTTTGTGAGACTGGTGTTTCTTTCTTTTTTTCTGCTGATGTCAAGTTTGCTCTAAGTTTTTGTAGGGGGGGGGGGGGGGGGGGACTCAATGATGGTGTAACAACAGAGAAAAAACTGGCAAATGCTTTGTCTCCTAGTAAGTAAGCTGGTGGAACCAAAAACTGGAGGAATACTATAAAGCAAAGGGACACAGAGACTGGCACAGTTGGGAAACCACACAGGCATTTTACCTTCAGTATGGCTGCCCATTATTATTCATTTAAAAGCAGTTTTTTCTTCTTTTTGAAAAACCAGGGTGGGTCATCCTGTTTGAAAGCCCTCACAATGTTTGGTGCCATATCCCTTAAATGCTTCAGTTAGTTTTCAACGATGCAGAAAAAAAAAAATCTCTTTCTTTTGCTTTAAAAATATTCAGATATAATCACAAAGTTGACTCACTCAGTCTAGCAATATCAGGCTTTCAAAATGGTCAAAGCACACACAGGATTGCCTGTGAAGAAGCCGACTCTTGGTTGGCCGGTGTCAAAGCGATGACTTTAAATGAAGTGAAAATGTGAGATAAAGCCATGAATGTAAAGCCTCCCGGTCATCCCTCGCTTCTGTTTCTCTTACACACAGTCCTCTAATCCCATTTGCCAGTCTCACAACAGGATTACCAGTGCTACAGCGCTCAGTAACCAGTCACACGCTTCCTCTGATCCATATTCTCCTCCATCATTGGGAACGTGCAGTGTCTTCTCCCAGGGGGCAGATCACGCTACACAAACTTCTGTGAACCTAAGTCAATTATGGTTTGGGACACTTCACAAAGACAGATTCCCGTGTCATACAAGCATACGGCCGCAATTAAAACTACTGGATAGGTAAATTTAATAAGATCGATCCATTTGACTTCTAGGAATCCTTGGGTCCTGTGATTCATGTGTATGTCTGGCCTGTACACCACCCCATCAACTAAACAATTTTGCAGACTCCCACCTCCATCCCACCCCCCACGATGGCAATGGTACCCCCCAACAACAGCAGGCTCTCAACAGCAGCTGAAGATGACGGATTTAAACTCATATTTCAGTTTCCACAGATCCCAATTTCAAGAAACTACAAGAAAGGAAAAAAATATATAAATTAGGAACCATTTGGACCACACACCACAACCCACAAAGCATCTGCTGCCAACATCATCTTGCCAGACATAAGAGGACGACCCCAAAGGTTTTGTGCACATGGTGGGATGGGTCAGAGCAGTTTCTTTTTTTTCTTTTTTTTTGAGAGGGGGGGAGGTTTTGGCAGCATGAGTTGAACCTACATAATATTGAGAAGGTGATTTTAATGCTGTGGCTGATAGGTGTACAGTATATTCGCTGGAGAACTTATAGATCTAGCCTTTTTG
The DNA here is from genome assembly GCF_036321145.2 of Pelmatolapia mariae. Lineage (NCBI taxonomy): Eukaryota > Metazoa > Chordata > Actinopteri > Cichliformes > Cichlidae > Pelmatolapia > Pelmatolapia mariae. Next base: position 14,513,663 of record NC_086235.1, on the reverse strand, counting down.
TGTGTTTTGTGACATTTAAAGGTCTGTTTGTAATAAAAAAGGAGCTGTATGTGAGCAGTTTTCATATAAATAATAGTAGCATGACACTTCATTGATTTTTCTTAGACCTTCTCTCCTTGCTTGTCTTTTTATAAAGAAATCAGAGCACAGGGTCAGCTGCAGAGCAACAGTGGCCATATACCTGGCGGGTCTTCAAGGATATTTACAGTGCACACAGATCAGACTCTTGCTGACGCAGGAGCTTGAACCCGAGCTCTCCGGTTGAAAGGTGGTCGTCCCTCACGCTGATTTCTAACATCTCATCTCGCATTCATTTAAATTCACCTGGCATCCTGCACTGGAAGAAGCTGACTGACATTGTATGCTTCATACGCTGCACGGAAAAAGATGTCAAGATGTAGATGGATGTGCTCAGGGCCAGGAATAAGACAATCGCCTTTTTCACCTATATTAAAGCACTTCTGATGATGCCAGACTTGCAGAATGAATCACTGTTTGTCTACCAAACAGCAAGTGGAACAATGCTAAATCAAAACTCTCTGTTATTCATTTCCCTGTAAGAAAGCAAAGCCACCTGTTTTTTATTAAGGTTTGTGTAGGTATTTCTAGGACAGTGTTCTAAAAGAAGTGAAAATGCTGACCTTCAGTTCCACACACGCACAAAACAATCATATCTTTAATTGCTTGCACCGAATTAATAAACATAATAAATCAAGCAGCTGATGAACTGTATATTCATTCCTCTCACTATGGCGACTATGTGGCATGCAGGACAAAAATAAAAGTAACACGAGTGAACCAATTTGCACAGATAGTTTGAGGCATTTTTGTTAAAAACTAAACAGACACTTGGGGAAAAAAAGTACCATCTCAGTGAGTCATTTTATTGCATATTGATTCATAATGTCATTTTTGTCCTTAAACAAGTGGAACGCTGTGCCAATTTCTGGTATGGTTCCGCTTATTCCCACTGCAGTTATTAGTTTCATGAATTTCTTCGAAGCATGTGGGGGTATCTCAGCCTCAAATAGGGCAAATCTTTTCATTTTAGAAAAGTCTTAATTCCTAATATGACTGAAAATAAGTTCATTTTTAAAGCTTCAGGCATTTTTTTCTTTATGTAGGTTGATGGAGGGGGGAAATGAGATTTCGCAGCTCATTTCTATACTGAGTGACCCTTTGCAGTGTAAATCAGCAGGTATCCCTCTCTATAGAGACCTTTTGTTCTGGTCAGGTTTGCACAGTCGGGCGACCTGGTTTCTTTGACCCTGCTGTTAAGTATCAATAATTGCGCATTGGCTGCCGACACCTGCAAGATGCAGAAAAAGTTCGCAGGGCGCACCTGTTCCCTAATCGACCTAGCGGCGTTTTGAGAATTTAAAGAAGAAGAAAAAGGAAAAGATCGAGTGAACATCTTGACAACTTCAGGGTTTGGAGAAATCAAGCAGGAGAGGACGGAGAGTGGTGGCAAATGAGCACATGATGGGAAACGGGCAGCACGAAAGCGCCGACAGTAAACATCTCTGTGAGCGACCGCCGCAGGAAATCCGTGTCCACGGAATACTAATCACAGAATAAGCGACGGGACAAAAAAAATGCAAAGCAAAGCCCTAGTAGCGCATACATTAACAAAAAAAAATGTGGGAATGAAAGAAAGAAAAAACTCGAAACATGATTGCAGCTGTGAAATCTATTAAAATTACTCACCCAAAGAAGATGGAATAACTTCACCGTGACACGGATGGTGTGCCGTGGTAGAAGTTGAGCTTTTTCTCTCCACGCAGCACACGCAGAAAAAAACGTCTTATGTCAAAATAAAGAGTTTGAAAGTTTTCATGATGAAATTAGTCCTGATGGCGGTGCACGGCTGCTGGAGATCGGCTACCGGATCGCGCGTAAATGCTCACCCTTGGCAGGGTTGTGGCAAGTCTGATTCTTTCTCTCTCGCTCTCCAACTCTCTCTCTCCCCGTCTCTTACTCTCACTCACTCTCTCACTCTCTCTCTCTCTCCTGCGCAGTGCTGACTCTGTGCAGGGAACCCCAGCTGCAGGGTTTTGGGTACGTATCTATATTTCTCTTAACATAAGGCAACGAGGGAATCGGAACACCGGGCGAGACAGGAAACGCTCTCATCTGAGCCAAATGCTCGCTGACTGGAGTGGAGGGAGCCTATCGAAAGAGTTTGACCAAAATAAGTTGGCAAGGAGGGAGCCAGAGACACACGCAGCGTTTTTGGCAAACCGGACGAAGAACCGAAATTCAAACCTGCCAAGTTTTTGGCAGCAGATGGCATGCGTACTGTGAAATGATTGCCTTGCTAGTGAAAGGAAAATCAATACAAAATTATTGACACCTTCAACCAGCGAGAGGAATTTAGCATCTCCCCTCACCTTGAGAATTAATTAAATCCTGCGAGCTACCACATGTTTAAAAGAACTCTCTCATTTTTAATTTTGGGAAATTTTGCACTTAGGCACATGTGCGTATTTCTCTTTTTCCCCCAGAATAATTCACACTTTTAAAACACAATGTTTATTCAGTACGCTTTTTTTTTCAGAAGTTCCACATTTGTGCTCCCGGAGTTTTGTTTTTCGCCCAATTAGCAGCAAACTGAGCTCCTGTGGTGACAGAAGAATGCAGCATAAGGCTGGCCTCTCTTAAACTACGGCACCTCTACAGTCACAGAACTCTGAGACCAACCAGTATTAGTTACGATCCTAATTAGTGACAGTAAACACACTATATGTGCCAGCCCTTCCAGATAATAACGCATGCATTTGCAAAACAAATTCTCCTCGAGCCTAGGCAGTGTTTGGACTTTGGTATTTGTTTTGAAGCAGGTGGTTTACACTTACTCTTTTCTTTTTTCAAAAGACTGTGCACCAGTTTTCACATTGCATTTCGAATTATAAACAGAGATTGGACATTAGTAACAAATGGATTACACTCTTTGCATTTTTATCTATGCTATTTGCATTTTGGAGACGGCACATTACCATGGTGCACCCTCTTTTGTCTCATCTGCTCAGTCATTTAGGAAGGGAGCACTGACCCAAACTAATAGAAAGAGCAGCCTCTGTCTGTCATACCTGGAAGAGCAGTTAGCAAAGTCTAAATCTGAGACAGAACAAGTAAAAAATATATATATAAATAAGTTACTATAAAGTGTGCTGGGAAACGATGAAGACTAATGTTGGTGGAGACAAATGGAAAGGCAGTAAAGGAAGGGAATTTAAGGTTGGATAATACCAAGAAGAGGAAATAGCTGGACTGATCAAGAAGTCAACTTAAAGGATGTAGAGGGACAGAGTGCAGCGGGAGAGAGGGGGGTGTGATAATAGAGGAAGAGGTGAAAGGGAGGAGAAAAGGGAGGTTTATCGCAGGAGGAGGGGGGCGGGGGGGAGTAGTTCAGCGGTGAGAGTTATTTAATTGGAGAGTGACATTGGGAGCTTGGCTCGTCAGCTCTTCCCCATCAATCACGCGTGTTCAGGAGATGCCTGAGGTGATGTGGCCCACGTCCTACTCCCTCTAGATCTCACGGCCCACCCCTGCATTTAACCGCCATGCCTCTATTACATATCCTACACCCTCAGTGCTCCATCGCCCCATCAGGATGCTCTGACCTCTGCTCACCTGGCCTACAGTAATCTGCTCCACTGTGACACGCTCCTTGATGTGTCTTTTTGTTCACCGACTAACAAGGAAAACACTGAAGGGATACTGTAGCAGCTTGTGGAGCACTAAAATATGACCTCCAAGGACAGAGTTTGATTTTTGTGTAATATGTGTCACAATGCAACAATAAAACCGTTGATAGCTGAAATGAGTGACAGTATTTCAGTGCAGCTAAACCCGTAAAGAGGTGGGATTTAAGAGGCAGCATATCTACAGTCAGTTCTTAAAGTCTGTGTTCCGAAAGCAAAAAAAAAAGTGGGGAAATGTAGAGAGATGTTCCTGCTTTTTAGTGGCCAGTGGACTCAAATCAAGGATCATCCTGCAGTGAGGCCACAGTGCTAACGATTACACAACCATGCCACCTTTGTTTGGGAATGCATGAGACTTTTTTATCCAGGAAAAGATGACAGCAGGATGCCAGAGGATGGAGGGCAAAGGTCTGTGTATTTTCTCCTGGGAAATCTTGGATCCCTGTATTCATGTGAATGCTACTTACTGTACTGCCACTGTCGCAGGCCAGATACACAGCTTCATGGAAACAGTAAATCCTGGTGGAAGTTGCCTCTTTCAACAGGCTGCAAAAAAATCCTAAGGCATAGAAACGAACTTGTGAGACAGTGTTCACCAAGCTTTAAATTACCCAGCTCTCAATCTCAAACCTCTTTGGTATGTGCTGAAAACTTAAAACCACCTAATGACATACAGGACTTAAGGATCTGCTACTAATGTCGTGGTGCTTGATATCACAGAACACCCTCAAAGGTATCCATTAGTCTTGTATTCACCATTCATACACTACTTTTTGCTGACTAAAAGCCAAGCCAGTCGGTTTCTCTATGTCCCAGTTCACACTGTTAGATCCTCCACTGTTAACCCTTTTAGATACACAGTACTCCTCACCATGGTGGGGGTAACTTGTTATGAAGTATCAGATTACTGTAATCACATTACATTTTTCAGCAATGCAATAATATAACACATGACAGTACTAAAATCAGTGCAATTACAATTATGTTGTTACTGGCATTACAAAGAGTCTTCAGTTATCTGTCCGTCAGGTGGACATAAAGTAAAAACAAACATGATTTTCTTTTCATTCTTGCCTTATCACTTACTCAAGTGACTTCATTCCTATACTGGGAGAAAGAGGAAAATGGTGGAGTGGTACAACCCCACTCAAAAACCTCGCTTTTGAGGAGTAGAGATGTGGATATTTTCTTTTTATTGCACAAAAGGACAAAAGTGCAATGCTAAAGTGGAAACTGCGTCCAAGACAGAAACAACTGCCTTATACTGCAAACACAACATTGTAACCACTGCACAGACATCATCTGAACACAGATCTAGCCAAGAACCCGGAGCGATGATAAACCTGAGCGTATGCCGACCTCTGCCCAGCAGCCAAAACCTGAACTTCAACGGGTAACAAAAACAGTGGTGAGCAGTCAGGCTTGAAGCCTCTGTTTCTACCTGTTCATGAACTCTACAGATAATGTCAGGAAACTCTTAAAAACACACCTTTAACATCTGGCACTGAACTAGTGCTTCCACTTCATAAAAATAATAATAATAGGACCACTGTACAGTCATACCCACTGAGTTCAGCCATATTTAGGAATCAGGTGGATACAGACCTTTATGCATATCTCCTTTATCAATATCACAGATACTTTCTGCTTTTGTTACTCCCAAGATTGTTTCTTTTCTCACGTTTCCATGTTTGGATCTCATGTATGGTTTATTTTTATTAATGTATTTGTATGTCTGTGTGCGTGTGTATTTGTAATGGCTTGCTTGTTTGCTTAAATCCCTGTTTTGCTATGTAAGTGACCTTGTTTTTTAATGTGTTTTTATGCCTGTGAAGACCTTTTGAGCCCTCTGTATGTAATATTGGGTTATACAAATAAAACTGAAATGAACCGAAGTGAATTAAGTGAACTCATTTTACATTTACATTTGCAGTTTCCATCAAAATATACAGCACTATTAATGCTAACTGAACAAGAATATATATGTGCACATACTATTTTCTTTTTTTTAGTTGAGCTGCGCTACAACGTTTTCACATTCTCCTGGGATCCTGGGATAGAAGTCCCTTGTTGTTGGGGTAGAATCGCTGCTCTAACTGATAATGCATAATGCATGGATATATAGTACATTAGCTGATGCTTGTACCAGCAAAGAAATTGGATAATTGACTGTTAATTGCTGATTAGTCTCTGACCTGCTAAAAGATAGTTGACGTTATAATTCCAGTAACTGCCTTTTACAGTCATTGAAAAGAGATGATTGTACCATTGACTGGCCAATTTCACCTCTAAACAAGGTATTGATTTCCCCAGTGGACATTTAAAGAAAAAAAAGGTGTTGCTCTGCGCACGTCTAAAGCGATGTCATAACAGATGTCAGCTTTTTAAAACACTGGTGCCCAAACCTCGTGCTTAAAACAGCCAGAGCAGAAAGCACAGCAGACAGCAGAATAAGGAGGAACTTTATGTGAAGTGATCTGGAGGCTCTCGCTGCGTAGATACTACTAAGAAGATCCGCAGAGAAATGTGCAAATGTTTGAGTTTATGAAATCCACTACACTGTGCAGGCCTTTGCATTCTTAAGCTCTGGCAGAGCAATGATTCAAAGCAAGTGACCTTTTCACACCGTGATCTTGACAGTTGGGTCCTGATTTATCATCGAGCTCAATTCCATTTAGTGGTTGTTCTAATTCATCTCTGACTTCTGCCCGTCTCCATAATTGAATCAAGACATTTGCACGCAAGTTAAAATGCCCTCTTAATTGTTCTTTATTTCATTTTAATTCTTCTGTTGATTGATTTTTTTTCCTTTTAAGCTCAGACACATCAGGGCCAGTGTTTTGCACAGTGAGGGTCAGGCAGCATGGGTTTTGCATAGCAAACTATACGCAGACATGCATCGCAGTGCATTTCGAGTTCACAAGGCTGCAGAGAGTTGGGGATCAGAGGCAGCAGAGGGGCCTTGATGTTCAAGGGATGAGGCCGGGGAGTTGTTGTCCCCCTGACTCTGGCACCATGACCAAAATACAAAGCTGAGCTTATTTACATATGCTGCATCAAAACATCCTTGCTGCTACTCTATGAGAAGCGGGGATTTGGACTAATCATCCAGCAAGTATTGAACGATTACATTTTCATCAGATGCAATGTAAGAGGGCTGAAAGATCAAGTGAACTAATGGATGACCTAATCATGGGGGATTGGCTGTATCGATTCAGATGGCCATATCCTCATTGTCTGTCATGCCGCAGAGGCTGGCGGCGGATACGTTTTCTTATTGGCTGAAACTACCATATTCAAGAAAACCTCATTCAGATTACACTAATTTAGCCCATGTCTCTCCTGTTTCCCTGAGGGTTAAATAGATTACAGGGTAAGAATGTCAATCTTGCTGAGTTGCAGCTTAGAACTTGTGTTGCGGAGGGTTAGACTTCCAATAATTTACCGTAACAAGTTTTTATCAATCCTACTCCCTTTTTCGATATTTTTTCTCATATTTCCTCTCCGGGAGATTCCGCAGCGCACAGTTCCTCTTCTTGCATCCACCATACATAAATTGTCTTAATCCTCATTGATATACAGTGTGTTGAAAATGTTGTCATGCTTGCAGATGCAATTTTGCACGCAGGCAAAATTATGACTTGGTGGTTGGTGACACTGGCTGCCAACACTGCAGAGACAGTCATTCTTCAAGGACAATCTTCTGCATCTGTGTGAATAATCAATGTTACTGAGAGTTTATCATGGACTTGTAGCATCTTTCACGTAGCATTGGGCAATATCGCTTCTGCAAAGCACATCTAGGATTAAAGGGACTACTTGCTTAAGATGATAGAGAATCCCTAAAAGAGACGAGAAAAATCAAGGTAAATACTCGAGATTGAGAAGGGGTGTAGATAACAGACGAGTACAGAGGTCATTCTCAGCAATTTCCCTCCAGACGCGTCACAGCAGGTTCTGAAAGAGAAACGTCTCGCTGCAGACAGACATGTTCATTCACCTCGGTTTGTGTCGACTGAGACAGCATCCTGATCCGAATCCTAATCACGCACCCACTTGCTTGCATTCAGTGGTCTGTGTGTCACAGAGCAGAAGAGCCATGGCAGCTTAGGGTGTGCTCTCAATTCACACTCCAGCCTGCAACTACAAAATCTCTGCAAATGAGGAAAAAAAAGGGTTGACAGGGATCTACCTTTCCTATTAATCCCTATCTGAATCGAAAGCCGTTTAGTAGTTAGCTGATTTGCAAAGATCAAATGACGACACAAAGTTTTCTTTAATGATCCACAGAGAATTCTTTCTAGCCAACTTGCTGCTTTTACTCCTTGGAGCTCAGCTTTTTAAATATTCTCACTTACTGTTTAAGCTGTACAACCACTAATTTCAACTCTGAATTTTATTCCAGAGGTGTTGCAGGCAGTTAGATGCTTTTTTTCTCTTTTCTTTGCTTTTTTTAAAAAAAAATTGACTCAGATATATCAACTGTTTTTCCAAAAGTGAGTGAATACAAAACATTACTCCCAGTTGCTGTGTGACTGCTTGGTTAGCAGAAATAACGTTATTATTTATGATATTTTGTTTTGAAAGGAAAAATTCTGATTATGCCAATTTAAGCATAACTGTGATATCACAAGTAGAAAAACTGGTTGATAGCTTTAGTAAGTCTGTGCAGGACAAATCTAAATAACATGTCTGGCTTATTTCCCCCTCGGCATTGCTATGGATATTTTGGCTATATGCACTGTTGGTCAAGTTACTTGAATTTAAATTATAAGCAGCTTTGCAGTCTCTACCTGATAGTATAAATTAGCTATAGAGACCAAAAATATTTTTTGTACCAGCACGCTTGGTTGTGTTGCAAAGTTGTCCATTTAATATGGTGTAACATGGTTATTGACTCATTGTTAGAGGCAGGCACTCATTTTCCATTAATGAAGGGCCGCCAGAGTTAGCAAAGATTCAGAAAGCAAAGCCTAATGAATGCTTAAAGGGACATCAACAAAACCTTCATCAGATTGAAATTTGGTTTATCGTCTATTCCCAGCATCCCCTCAGTGTTTTATTTGCTCCCTGAAAGTGCTGTTGTGACCAATTAACAACCGGATCTCCTCCACAAACATCCACCTTTAAATTTAAATCTTATACTGGGGATGAGTTCAACATTTGAAAGGTTTAAATTCTCGCATGCAAAGCAGTTGGTGAGCGAAAAATTGTCTTGGTGTAAACAAACAAACAAAAATTGTACAAATTGGAACACATTTTGTACAAACGTGTACGAATTGAGTTCCAGTGTTTCTTCTATGTTTGGCTCTCTCCCTGAAGGTCCACTTGCATGCACCTATATGCGATTTCACCACAGACCTCTCTTTTGGAAAGAGCAAACATCAACTTTCATGTCAAACTGACCCAACCTACACGCTGAGAATTAAACAGCAGATTTCAGTGGAGAGGGCACGCTGTCCAAGCCTGAAAGTGATGCTTCTGGCTCACTTAAGGATTTCACATGAATACTGAGAATTTGTTCCCCCAGTGTCAGACTGTCAAAACCGAATATTTGCCCTACACTGTAAAATGTAATATTGTGTTTAATTAAAAATATTAAATAGGCTGAACTCAATTTTTATCAATTTGTTATTAGAACTCAATTTAAATAAGTTACCAGTACTTTTTATGCAAAAATGCTGATAAACTCGATTTATTTGAGTTGTCCTAACTTAGAAAAAATAAGTAAGCTGGAAGTTTTGCTTCTCAGGGCGGAAGGATGAAAGATGTGGTTTGAAAATGCCACGTGACTACCGTCCCCCTCCCTCCCGGATCAGTCCGCATGTTCATGGCACCAGCATTTGTTATGGAATATATTGAGCAAACCTGGAGATATTATTGTTGTCATTGCTGTTGATCTTTACTGACTTGGTGAGTAAATGTTTACTCTTATTCAAACTGATTTTGTGGCTTCTCTTAGTTTAGCACCAGGTTTATAATCTTGCTAGCTAGTTAGTGTTAGCCTAGCGTTGCTGCTGCCGCTGTGCTCATGTTACTTAAAAATTAACACCACAGCCTTAAAAACCTTACATAAAACTATGTCGGTGATTTTTTTTGTTGATTGTTTGAAATAAATAAGTGAGATAAGAGCCCAGACAAAATTCTTTGGGAGGTGCAGCCGTTAGGGGTAGGGTGGGGTGTGGGGGGTGGATAACGGAGCTCTCCGAAAACGTGGAAGCACTTTTGCAAATATGTGATATTTTGATAAATTAAGTAGATATTTGAGCATTACTCAGCTACATTCTCGCCTGAAAATATCTTAAAAGGTTATTTTGTGACCCAGAAAGGGTAGTCTGGTGAAAAAGAGGATCGCATTTGTCGGCTGCGGTTGTCGGAGCCTGTGCGCACTTGTAAGCGCGGCAATGGCGGAGGAGCACTGCTGAAAAACGTATTACTTTTTCTGGGTCACAAAATAAACTTTTAAGATATTTTCAGGCGAGAATGTAGCTGTGTGAATTTCAAATATCTGCTCGATCTATCAAGACATCACATATTTGCAAAATGCTCCGACGTTTTCATGCTTTGTGGCAGCTTTAGAACATCTGTGGCATCTATTAATGCCAAATCTAGCCTTTATTTAACATCATAAGCAAACTCTATGTTACAGTGATTGCACAGCCATTAAGGATCAAATCAGTTTCTGAAATATGTTCTGTTTTTTCTCCCTCTGCTTGCTTCTTACTGTCTTTGAGGCTCGGGACCAGCACTCCTGCTGTTGGACAGAAAGACATCAACTCAGTGGTAAGTATTTTGGTTTTCCAATATATTAGCAACTGTCAGTGACATTTATATTAATCAGGCTGAACTTTAATCATACTTTAGATCAGCCTGTTTTACTTATTGTTTTGTTTGTGCTTTGGTTTGGGGAAGTTGTTTCTTTACTGATCTTTTCCTGTCTTCTGTTATTAGACTTGAGATATGACTGCACTATGCTGTTGCTGGTGACTCCAGTTAATTCTACAAGACATGCTGTGTAAGTAAACAAACAACAACAGTTTGGTCTGCATTTCTTGAAAGATCACATCCCCCAAACTTAGTTTAGAGGGTCTACACTGTATATAGTGAAGTCTGCAAGTTTTCTAACAGCAAAATTTGTTTTGTGCCCAAATCATTTTGCACATCATTAGAATGAAAGTTATTGCCCATGTTTGCATAGACCTTTTTAAAATGATGCTTTCATGACATTATTGTATGTTGGGTGGTGGTCACGGCTATCCAGACTGACAATTTGGGACATTGAATGTCACCTCTCCGGTGGGGAGGGAGCCTGAGATTGTCTAAATTGGAGTCTGTTTTATACCAAATGCAGGAAAAAATGTTTAAGAAAGCAATTAAGTTCATGTTCCAAAAAATATGATTGTTTGCTTGCAGGACACCAGGAGAGATGAGTCCTCCATCACAGATGGTGTGGTCAGTGAAGGTGGTCGCCTGCAAGTTCAAGCTCATTGCATCTCCAACCCACATCCACTGCCACTGTACTTAAGGGAAGTTAAAGACTTTCTTCTGCACCTACATTTGAATCACCTCGATCCATGACAGTCATTCAGGCAGTAATGCCTGGACTGGAAACAAGCCATCCTTAAAATATTACAACATTCCAGCTCATGTGTTGGAATGAAAAACGAATGTGTTGTTTAAATTAGAGACTGCACTTGTGACAGAACAATAAATATTTTATGTTGATTATATAAATAATGTAAGTACAAAACAAACTTGTGGTAGGCCTAAACTTATTTTCAGAATAATTACATCTGAGACTTTGTTTCGTTGTAACAGTGATGGCAATATAATTTTTATTCAGCAGAACAGTGTCCAGTATGTTGGCTGTTGTACTTTGTTGTGTTTGAAAATAAAAGTTGTGCTCATTTTAACATCATTACAAAAATTGTTGTTAATTATTTTTAATCATATTCATGGTACCACAAATTGTTTTTTCATTTAGTTGAACTTGAAATGTTTGTCAGTAGGTAAACAATTAGTATTGTCAGAAAGTCAGAAATATCAAGTTATTCTTAATACTGCAGACTTGCAATGTATAAGTTGTCCTAACAGTCATCCTAAGTAAGCTTTACTTAGTTTTTTTGAGGCAACGAGTTTCCATAATTTTTTTGAGTTCTGGGAACTAACAAGGCTGTACAGTGTACTCAAAATGAGTAAGTTGCCCTAACTTGGTCATCTTACGTAAACTTGATCCAATTGTTTTGAGTTCTGGGAACAAATGAGCTTGTACAGAGTACTCAAAATAAATAAGTTGTCCTAACTTAGTCATTTTTAGCTAAGCTTTACTCAATTTTTTTGAGGCAACGAGTTTCCATAATTTTTTTGAGTTCTGGGAACTAATTAGATTTTACAGTGTAAGGTAAGAGTCACAAAAGTTTCAATCACACCTGAAATGTACACATATATAGGTATGAGTTTGGGTATTAAAAACAAAGCATGAGACAATATTTAGATGAACTGCAGACTGAGTTCCAGAAGTGTTTTGATACTTTTTAAAATTTATTCTCTTTTTTTCGTAAATGATTCAAATCCAGAGTCACCCCAGCTGCCAGCATCTGAAGGAATCTCGAACTTAAACGTTTATAGATACAAGTGGTGCATACTTGATGCTAACTAATAAATCTTGTGTGAAATATTACTGTAAAGGTGCCTCTCCATCCTCATGCGGAATTGCTCGTTTACCTCGACACACATAATCATTTAAGGAAACTGCTTGAGGTTACATCAGTTTCTACTTCATTTGTTGTGCCTCCAGCACCTGGCTTTTCGTTTTGCATTTTTGAAAAGTGACAAATATCGCAAGCTTTTGACAGCCAGCCTTGCCTGCATGTCACCCGGATGTTTTTCTTTCATTTTGAAAAAAAAAAGGAGAACAAATATTGTCACCTTGTGTTGCATACAATGAGAAAAAGAGAAAGAAAGAGCAAGTAACAAGCACAAATAAAATAAAATAAATGAGGACTGGATGAGGCAGAGGTATAGATGAGGAACAGGAAGGGACAGTAAAAAAAAAAGGCAGAGACACTGGCTTTGTCATGACAGTCTCCTCTCCCATGGTGGGGAAGATGTGTGTTCACATGCTCCAGTAGTCAGGTTGAAAAACCCAGGCCTGTTGCATTCACTCGAGCAGTGCAGGAGCACTCATGGTTGCCTGGTTGGCAAAGAGCTTGTTATCCCCCTACTCCTTCATCTGCTTGCGCCTCTTCTTTCCACATCCCTTCTTCTCACACCCCAAGCATCTGCATTCTGTTTGCTTCAACAAGCCCCCTCCGCTTTTCCTGGCCACCGTGTAACAAGGAAACAAGCAGCGCCTTTTTTATTTTTCTTGCAAAGACACAGGTGAAGACAAGCAGCACAGCCAACAGCCCAGGTGGTGTTTGCGTCAAGCAAAAGCTTCCTGATCCTGAAAATCAAATGCTGTCCCATCAAACCAAATCCGCTGCTCCCGCCGTGCCTGAAACGTCCTGCTGGTGACAAATGTGAGTCCCCAGTCTCAAAAAAAGGAAATGAACAGTGATAATCTAATGGAATCGGTCAACCAACAAGTGTCAAATGGGAATACACACAGATGCGGGTGAGCGGCTGGGTTGACTGAATACGCTGGATAATGAAGCCGAGAGAAGTATAACAAGTCTTCTTCCTCTTATTGAGCATATTTCAAAGATTTCTCGTTAACTCCAAGAGTTTCTTTTCTGCCCATTAAATTTTCTTTCCATCTTTATGTGAATGGGACTGTATGAGCCAAGAGCACTTGCTGAGTCAGTGGGTGGAGGCCAAACAGAACCAAAACAATAACAATCATTTTTACAAGTTTTTCTTGAAGCTCATAAAATGAATACAAAATGTTTTAAAATGGCACACAATAGGGACGGGAGTTTGTACTCTATTCAGACTAGAAAGACAAGGACAAATACCCGCAGTCATCTGTGGAATACCGCCTTTTTTAAAATGATGTTTTAAATTATGTTGCCTCGATTTGCAATGGAGCCTTGAAACTGGTGTGAAGAGCCTTCTGAAGGTTGTTAACTTAACAACTGGATTGTGGGAGTCCACCTTTGCGACCTAATCCATGAAACTTGATACTAGATTGCCATACAGTATATTAGGTTACATTACATTGCTTCTTACTTACTTACATCCAACATAAAGCCATTTGTCACATTTCTGGTCCCAAACACTTCCACTTCCTGGGCTCTTTGAGTTGGTGTTTGAGTTTGAACAAAAAGCTGAAAATAAACCGCAAAGCAGAAAACCAGTGCAAATGTACAAGCAGAAATGGAAACTAAAATGCAACAAACTGCTCCTCATCACTTGCATTTGTTAAGATGTTCAAGCTCTAACTAATGGGTTTGGGTTGGCATTCACTCTGGCTTTTTGCAAGCATCTGCACAGACAGCATGCTAACGCAAAGCTAGCAATGAACCCTGATGACGCTAAAGCAAAGTTGTGCTAGTAGAACATTATATACATCTGGTTATTTCTGTCCTGAATGCAGTTTGCACTTTATCATCACATCCTTGTCTCTTTGTTGCAATAAAGATAAAAGTGATGTCCACATCTCCACTCCTCAATAAACACTTTCCTCCTCCCTGCATATAAGCTAATATCAGCTGATTGTAACGCAGGCATGCAGGAAACAGGCGTGTTTAATGTTTTGTTTTTCTTTGTATTTGCCTGTCATGTGGATAACTGAAGGACCTTTTAAAGCAAGTAGCAACATAATTGTAATTTAACTGTAATTTGATTACAGATTACATGGAGTAATGTGTTACATTATAGAATTCGTGAAACATATAATGTGATTAGTGTCTTGTTACAGGGGATTTATTTATTTCAGAAAGCAAACTCCTTTGAAACTCTGTGACGTAACCTATGCCGGAAACTTACGTGCACCTTCCTGGAAGTGGGCTACACGGCACATCGGCACAGTCTGCAACTATTGTTGTGCTGTTGATTCCTCCTGTGCATTTCTGACTACTTTTTTCACCTCAGTTATCAACAATCATAGCCCCATTTAAGGACTTAGATATGCCAGCAAATTCCTAGAGGCAGATTGCCTTAACTACTGGATGTGAAGGAATGTACAAAGAAAAAAAAATACTGATCATGACAAAGAATGAGGACCTAAAAGGGAAAAGGTCCCAGCATTTGATTTGCAGCAGCTGGCACTCCATATAAAACACTGGGACATGACCACAAAGTTATTACCACATAAAACACCATGCGCAAGCACGAATACTGGTGAGTGGCACTGGTCACTTCTTTAGGTTATGTGGTAGGCTTTACTGAGACTCACTGCAGAAAGCTAAATCAGACATCACACTCAGCACTGACAAGATTAAGATACCGCATCATTTATTGAAGTAATAATTGATTAATGGTGCTAAAACAAAAAGGATTTCCCAAGTTTATCACCCTGAATGTTGAACACATTTCTCCAATTTTGCCCCACTGAAAAATGTGCAATAGTTTCCTTTTCTTTTCAACCCCATGAAGAGGATAGACAACTAAGATTTTCAGAGGTCAAGCTAGTTTACCCCTGGGACTGCTTTTTACAGTGTTGCATATGAATTATTAAATGTTATGGCAGAGCTACATGAGTCTATCATCACGGCATTATCGACCATTGTTTGGAAAAAAATGTGATTTTTTTTGCCAGGTGTACAGTCTACATCTTTTGTCACTTTTTTTGTTTGTTTGTTTTTGTTTGTTTGTTTGTTTGTTTGTTTGTTTGTTTGTTTTTTTATCACACTAACCTGATTTGCATAATTATCAAGCTGATTAACTTGGGGTTGCCAACTAAAAATGAAAAATGCATTTCTCTACTGTGTCTCTAGAAGGGATCAGACATTTTTTTAATCTTTTTTTTGTTGTTGTTGTTATTCTTTGTCATTATTCTGAATGTAATATTCAAGAGGGTAAGGTAAAAAGCATCACTGGTTCACTTTAGATACATTTCCCCAATCATGAATGGATACAACTATCAAGATATTCTTGTAAGCAGATATCTAAATGTATGAAATTTCCTGCTCAGAGAGACAAAAAGGGAAAGAAAAAGTAAAAGAGGGAGGATGACAAATGGTGATTAAATCCATTGTGTGAAAAATGTGTGCAATCAGTATATGAAATAAAGATCAAGTAAGAATGAGCTCAGCTGATTATCAGTGTGATCGAAAAACAAAGCCTTATACTGCACATCACAAATTAACTGCGCTCTGTTCCTCCACCATTTCCCACTCTCAGTGATTTTTTTCCATGTCTGTTTCTAACTTTTAACACTTTGATTTCTCATGTGAGGACAAACCCACATCTGAAATTGGAAAAGTTCTCCAGTGGTGCGGCAGCAGAGATCGGTGCAGAGTGGCAGCAGCTGATTGAGCTGATGGTCTGAGTTTCTGAAGGCCTGTAAGCCTTTTCAAGAAAGCCCCCCATGGGTTTTCCCCTGGTTCAGGAATGCGCTGGGGCCATGCTGGCTTCAGCTGACAGGGCCCCCCTCAGGCCCCAGTGGCTGCCAGGATGAAGAGAATGCTCCGAGTAGACACACAGTGACAGGAGCTGATGTGGTCGTCCGCGTCCGTCACAGCTTTCATTTCCCACACTATGCCACTGATCCCCTTGCTGGGTGACATTAGTGACACTGTCTTTTAATCTGTTGCAAGGAGCTTGACCTGCGGAGCCCGTCTCCCGAGGATAAGAACAAACTCATGGCTACCAGAGCCCAAATGGAAACTATCACTTTTTGTCCCGGGAAGACCTCACCACAGTGACATCCCCTGATCTGGAGCTTGTTTTTTTCCCCAAGAGAAAATCTCAAGAGGGAGGGGAAATTAAAAAAAAAAAGGCAGTGGGATAGAATGGTGCACTTTGTGAATGTTGTTAGTGATGATGCCGATCAGAAAAACAAGAGAAAAAACGCTGGAAACACATACCACTAGTATTTGAAATCTAAGGGTGACTTCAATTTGAACTTTTCGATGGTCTTGTCTTGTGAAGGCCTACCTCCCTCCGTGTGTTGTCAAAGCGTTTTGACGTATTGTTTCAGGAGCAGGAACGAGAGGGTGTGCCGGCGTAGACAGAAGCCTGCATTTGGCGAGCGAAATTAAAGGTCATTTTGAGAAAGTGAAAATTAATGTGAGCTATCAATTTCAGCCTTTAAAAAATGTGACATATTTCAGTGTGACACATCTTAATTAGGCCATCAATAGCATGGCAACAGTGGCTAATGGTCCAGGAGACACAACCAGGATAAGTTGCCTTCACTTTAACTGTTGTGGACACATTTAAATGGCATTGTTAGTACTTTTCTTTTTTTTTGTACTGCTTCTGAAAAAATAATTTGCGCTGCCAACATGTGCTTTCTGATGGTAAAGCATATGCATATTAATGCTCCTGCAGCTATAGTCGAGGAATATCAATATCAATACTGGGTTTGCAAAGTGATCTCAGTCTTTGGATTTAATTTTATAAGTGATTGTGAGAGCGAATTGGACTGTCTGCATGGATCTAGGATACAAAATGTAATTTAATTAAGTTTTCTTCTTGAAAAGCTGAACAATCTTCCGCCAACCGATTTGATTTTTTCGAAATGAGGAACCTTCTTCATTAGCGACACATTCTTTAAACTGTTCCAGCTCTCACCCCCCCCCCCCCCCCCCCCCCAATCCAAAAAGAAAAAAGAAAAACACCCACCCCTTTCTGCCCAGAGAATAAATAAGATAAGGGAGAGCAATGAACGCATCCATCATTCAAAGTGGAAAAGGGTAATTTAGCTTGGCCCTCCTGACAGCTTTACAACTTTGCACGCTATTCTATTTTAATTGGCAATCATGAATTAACTGAATGAGAGCCCTGTTCACTGCCGATGTCTTTCTCATTGCAGCTTTTAATTGGGTTGACTTGATGAGTTCCTGAGATAAAACCAGACAATATATTCTCATGATTGGCAACCCGTTTGTTGCCATATAATTAGGCTGCAGACAAATCAAGCACATGACTGTTTCCTCCTCAGATGGGGCCCCATCCCTTCATCAGAAACGTCTGGCGGGATTGAAGGAGCGCTACCGTCGGTACAGTGGAGCGTCATGTGTGACATGATGGATATTTGGTGTTGAATTTGAACAGGTGTTTTTGCATGAGGTCCAAAGGCTTTAATCCTGCTCCAACTGTTCACCCTTGAGTGTCGTGTGGGACAGTCGCGGAACAAAACAAAGAGGACAATCAGTTGCTGCAATAATCTGATTTTAAATATATATCCGCCCGCTCCAACAGCACACTGAGCTAGTACTTCTTTTTATTATTTTTTTACTTGCTGGTTCTTAATGATTAAGACAACCCCCGAGGCTCTTCAGACTCACCCTACACTTTTACATATAAGGTCAAATGTTCAAAGCTTTCTTCCATTCTCCCTCCATTTTAAAAATAGGGGGAAAAAAGGGAATTAAACATTAATGGGCTGATGAATAAATATTGTGTGTCTCCAGGACTCAGCACTTTCTCTCATTCCTGCAACTGGCTTAATTAACTCTTCCTGAAGCCTTTTGTAAATTAACACATCTCTTTCAGTGTCCTTCGACATTGTTTTTCTTTTTTCCCCCCATTCTCTTCTATTTCTTCTTCTTCTTCTTTTTTCCAGTCAAAATTAGTTAGGGAGCTTTGTAATGCAGCAATGTGCCACATGGAGGGACGCATAATTATTCGACCTTAGAGTCACTATTTTAACTTACAGTGCAGATTTTTTCTTTAGATGTAGCTCAGACCGCTTGCTTGAGGCGAAAGCTCGCTTGGGATGTTTTTTCTACTTACCAAATAGTATGCGGATCACTTCTGAATATAAGACTCTCGTTTATGATATTCAGAATACCGCAGGCCAAGAACTGGGACTACATTTTGGACAGTTCGGTACTTTGGTATAGGAATAAGACACATGGTTGTCTCAGCTGTCTCGACTGCTGTCTTGTATCCTATGACTATTTCTTTGTGTATTTTGAGCCTTCTTGTACGGAGTCACAGATATCTTCCCAAAAAGAGCTCACCTGATCTATTATTGAATATTTTCTCTTTTAGTATTCCAACAGACAGCAGTTAGGTGAGAGGCCCAAGTTGTAAGTGCTTTCATCTTTGGTCTTGAACTGTCAAAGCAGCAGTGAAAACTCTGTGAATTTTAAAATGGTCTAATTTCAAATGCAATCGACCAGCCGCAAAAACGCCACCTACGAAACAATCGCTGCTTGATTTCAGGAAAGCAGAGGCTGTCCTTATATGTGGCTGGTGTATGGAATGACAGCTGACAACACTGACAGGTTTTATCAGGACGTAACATATCTGGGTGATCCAAGCTCGTGTTCACTTACAGTACTGTGCAAAAGTCTTGAGCCAGCTCTCATTTTTTTATATGCTGCTAGGAAAATGGGAAATATGTGCAGCAATTTAAACTTTGCAAACATACATGGAAATAAAGAGTATAGAATAAGTACAATTCTAAAGTCAATATTTGGCATGATCGCCTTTATTCTTTAACACAGCCTGAACTCTCAGGTAAGCTTTCCTGTCATTTTGTTAAGTACTCTTCACAATCAGTTGTTCAAGCCTCTTGAAGGACATACAAAGCCCTTCTTTGTATTTTTTGCCTCCTTTTGTTCTGTTCTTTGTTAAGATGATTCCACACTGCTATACTACTACACAATTCATAACCGATAGTGTTTTATGTGTTTTTTTTATCCTGGTATGCAGGTATGATCAAAATCTGTAGTACATTTTTGTGTTTATAATCCCATCAATTTTGCCAACACCACTGGCTGAAATGCAGCCCCAAACCATGACAGAACCTCCACCGTGGTTTCCAGATGGCACTCACCATTTTACCATTCTCCTGACGTCCATTGTACATACTGACAATGACTTGAACCAAAAACCTAAAATCTGGATTTTCAGTCCAGTTGTTGTGTAATTTTGCACACCTCAGCCTTTTCTCCCTGTCAGCCTTCCTTAAGAGTGGCTTCCTAACAGCCGCCCTTTCACTGACATCATTTCTGATGAATCTTTAGTGAACAATAGATGTATCACTGAAACGGCATCTCTCACGTTCTGTGTCAGGTCTACTATATATTTTCCCTATTTCTTAAAGACAACACACTCAGATCCTTGTCCTCCACTTGTCCCGTTTCGTCAAAAATGGTAATGGTAAATGGCCTGCATTTGTATAGCGCTTTACTCAGTCCCTAAGGACCCCAAAGCGCTTTACACTACATTCAGTCATTCACCCATTCACACACACATTCACACACTGGCGATGGCAAGCTACATTGTAGCCACAGCTGCCCTGGGGTGCACTGACAGAGGCGAGGCTGCCGGACACTGGCGCCACCGGGCCCTCTGACCACCACCAGGGGTTAGTATCTTGCCCAAGGATATTTGGCATGCAGCCAGGAGGCAGCCTGGGATCGAACCATTAGTGGCAGACCTGCTCTACCACCTGAGCTACAGCCACTGTCAATTTTTTAAAGAACAAGCTGCACACAATATATATATATATAGCTAATGGGTCTTGGGAATCACCCTGTTGATCCAAAAATACAGTTTTATGCCTATCAAACGGTCAATGAAAAAACGGGAACAAACTATGGATTTTTGCAGCGGGCTGCTAGTAAGAAAGTGTATTAAGATACAATTTAACACTTCTGGGTTCTGGGCTAAGTTGTATTCTATGTATAGGTACAGATACAACACTGGTTCATCCTTTTGAGTTGGGTACCTTTTTTTTTTATCTTTAAATGATTCATAGGTCAGTGTTAAGTGGCTTTACAAAAACAAATGGTCAGGTACAAGGACTCGACTAAAATGAGTGAAAACCAGCTATTGTCCAAAGAAAAGCTTTGAAGCCCTTCAGAACGCCTTAAGAACTATAGCTCAAGGCCACTTTCAAAAATTACAAGAAAATGTAGCTCCTTGGAACTTAAATATAAAGAAATGAGTTCTGGCTCAAGACTTCTGCACAGTACTGTTTGCGCAGTGAAGAGAAGCTTTATTTTAGACTAAGGCTGAAAGTGCATTAAGACAAAAACTAAGCATCTTCCCCAGGAAATGATTGACAAAACACAGTGAGATCACAGTATTATAAATAACACAAAAAAAATCAGTGTACCGCAAGCTTACTTATGTCATAAAGTCAGGAGTTTTGAAAAAGCTTAATTACACCACAATTCAAATGTGAAACATTTTATGGCATTAAATTTTTGTCATACCTGCCTGTCATTGTTACTAGACAATGGCTCAAGGCTTCTTATGAGATGCTTGGCGATTGTTCAATTGAGGCTGTATCAATAGAAAGATATAAAAAAAGATTAAAAAAGGTTAACAGTGGAATAAAAGAAACATCTGCTGAAATTTTCTGCTCAAAATGCAGTCCCTGATTGTACATTCTGGGTACAGAGGACATTTCTGCACAGTCATTTCAGAGACTTTATCCTAATGTACTCGTGCTGTCAGTCACAGTGCAGCTCCTCTCCCTGGCTTATATTGTTTGTTTTTTTGCTTTGCCCTATGCTCTCCCCTCAGATTCCTCCCAGTCACATGTGATGGCAGATGATAAATGTGACGTTACTCCATCACAGGATCATTAAATGTCAGGTCCTGGCGTGGCAGCGGAACGTCATGGCAGAAAGTCAATGGCGTGGGTGAGGGGTGGTGCAAAGAGGAGGAATCGCCTAGTGGAAGAGCATGCTGGGAAGGATCAATGGCTCATCTAACACCCGCATGCCCACTGCTGAACCAGGCAAGACTACTCGTAGCCCTCACACACTCCCTGCCTGGCAATGAGGTAAACCAGCTGCTCAGAGATGAGTTTGCACAGTCAGAGGCAACCAGTTGTGGTAGTTTGTTGATGTATTAAAAGCAAGGGTGGCGATAAAATGAGGAAAGTTGGCTTTGTGTTATCACATCCCTTCTGTGTTTTCAAATTAAAATTATCTGTCTTGTTTTTTTTTTTTAATAAAAACAAGCTGCAGATTAAGACAAAAAATCAAAATAGATGCAGGCACAGCAGAGAGGCAGTGGATAAACCAGGGAATGCTGGACATATCAGTCTTCACTCATTTGTTTATTTCCTATGGTCTCCTTTTATATGGATCAATGCCATACTAAGCTTACTTTTGTAATATAGTTAGTGATATGTATCCATTCACCTTCCAAATAAACTTTAAAGAAAACCTTCCTTGAAGACCCATTTATAAATATTAAGTTATGACTACAAGGATGCCAATCATTCTGTCACCGTGTGAGCAGAAATTAGCTAATGATGTATTTACTTCACTGAATCTAGTTCAGCTCAAGTGCTAGCCGTAGAAAAGGAAACCTTTATTGAACTCACGATGCAGCTGCATTCAAGGACGGTGATTGTAGGACACGTCTTTAATGAAAAAAGAAACGTAAAGCTGAAAAACTGTCCCCTCATCATAGTTCTGCAAAGAACTATGAAAAGGAAAAACAGCAAGAACCTAACATAAAACCGGATACAAAATAGCTTTTCAAGCAGAATTCTAATATGTAAACTTGTATTTGTGTTTGACCTTTATATATGGATAATAAATCACTCTTATCGGTTAATGTCTTCTCCCACAGAATTCATCTTTCAAATGCAGGATTTCTGCTTAATTGTTCCTCTCTGTCACTTTCCTGTATTCCCTACATATCCCCACAGTGCAGATTTGCAATAGTAAGGTTATGAAGATTAAAGCAAGTCAAAAGATCGATTAAGTCTTTAAAGAAACGCTTGACATTAGCAAAGACCGGCACAGTCAGGCAGTATTAATCGCTGGCATTACATTACTTCACTACTCAGCAACCAAAGTAATGTGTTACATCATTTGTTACTCTCATTACTCCCTTCAGATTCTTGCAAGGTGCCTTTAAACAACTCCAAGGCCTAAACACTGGTAGTAAACTTTTTGCATTCAAAACAGAAAAGTGTAGTACAAAGCGGATTCCAAAAAAGTTGGGACACTAAACAAATTGTGAATAAAAACTGAATGCAATGATGTGGAGATGGCAAATGTCAATATTTTATTCAGAATAGAACATAAATCACGGAACAAAAGTTGAAACTGAGAAAATTTATCATCTTAAGGGAAAAATATGGTGATTCAAAATGTCATGGTGTCAACAAATCCCCAAAAAGTTGGGAGAAGGCCATTTTCACCACTGTGTGGCATCTCCCCTTCTTCTTACAACACTCAACAGACGTCTGGGGACCGAGGAGACCAGTTTCTCAAGTTTAGCAATAGGAATGCTCTCCCATTCGTGTCTAATACAGGCCTCTAACTGTTCAATCGTCTTGGGCCTTCTTTGTCGCACCTTCCTCTTTATGATGCGCCAAATGTTCTCTATAGGTGAAAGATCTGGACTGCAGACTGGCCATTTCAGTACCCGGATCCTTCTCCTACGCAGCCATGATGTTGTGATTGATGCAGAATGTGGTCTGGCATTATCTTGTTGAAAAATGCAGGGTCTTCCCTGAAAGAGACGACGTCTGGATGGGAGCATATGTTGTTCTAGAACCTGAATATATTTTTCTGCATTGATGGTGCCTTTCCAGACATGCAAGCTGCCCATGCCACACGCACTCATGCAACCCCATACCATCAGAGACGCAGGCTTCTGAACTGAGCGTTGATAACAACTTGGGTTGTCCTTGTCCTCTTTGGTCCGGATGACATGGCGTCCCACATTTCCAAAAAGAACTTGGAATCGTGACTCCATTTTGCCACACTCCATTTTACATGATCCCTGGCCCAGTGAAAATGCCTGAGCTTGTGGATCTTGCTTAGAAATGGCTTCTTCTTTGCACTGTAGAGTTTCAGCTGGCAACGGCGGATGGCACGGTGGATTGTGTTCACTGATAATGGTTTCTGGAAGTATTCCTGAGCCCATTCTGTGATTTCCTTTACAGTAGCATTCCTGTTTGTGGTGCAGTGTCGTTTAAGGGCCCGGAGATCACGGGCATCCAGTATGGGTTTACGCCCTTGACCCTTACGCACAGAGATTGTTCCAGATTCTCTGAATCTTTGGATGATGTTATGCACAGTTGATGATGATAACTGCAAAGTCTTTGCAATTTTTCGCTGGGTAACACCTTTCTGATATTGCTCCACTATCTTTCTGCGCAACATTGTGGGAATTGGTGATCCTCTACCCATCTTGGCTTCTGAGAGACACTGCCACTCTGAGAAGCTCTTTTTATACCCAATCATGTTGCCAATTAACCTAATTTGTGTTAATTGGTCTTCCAGCTCTTCGTTATGCTCAAATTTACTTTTTCCAGCCTCTTACTGCTACTTGTCCCAACTTTTTTGGGATTTGTTGACACCGTGAAATTTTGAATCAACATATTTTTCCTTTAAAATGATACATTTTCTCGGATTAAACTTTTGATCTGTCATCTACTTTCTATTCTGAATGGAATATTGACATTTGCCATCTCCACATCATTGCATTCAGTTTTTATTCACAATTTGTTTAGTGTCCCAACTTTTTTGGAATCCGGTTTGTAGAAGCATCAAAGATAAGACAACGTGTTCTCACCAACAGCCAGCATTACCATCATTACAGTGATCACCAGGGTGATTTTCTTAAATTTCTGAACAAAAACCAGCAGGCAATTTAGCTGTGGCTATTAGCAAAGAACCTACAAGGACAAATTGTGTACATGTAAGAATACAGTTTTGAGGAACTGAAACTCTCCTCTTCCTCTAAGTCTTGAACGAATTTTGCTTTGTTTTTCCTGGCCTTGGCTGACAGAAGGACACACAGAATCTTTCCAAAATCACCAAACACCTTTCATGTACATATATACTGAGTTTGTGCATGTTAATGAAAGTTTGGTGAGACTCATTAATCTACCCTGTCACAGATGGTTAATGAGACTTGTAACAGCAGCTCTTCACAGCAGCAGGATCCATATGTGTGTCTCCAAAGTGAGAGGGATGTATTGTGCCTTTCTAATTTTTTTAGGATTAGAAACATGATTTAAGTGACTTTGAATGTTGCATGGTTGTTGGTTCCCGATGGGTTGGTCTGAATATTTCAGAAACTGCTGATCCAACAAGTATCTATAGAGTTCACAGAGAATGGGCAAAAATGTAAATATCCATGTGAGCATCAGTTCTCTGTGCGCAAATGTCTTCTTGATGTCAAAGGTCAGAGAGGAATGGCTAGACTGCTTTGAGCTGATAGGTAGGCAACTAACTCAACTAACCACTTGTTATAACCAAGGTAAGCAGAAGAGCATCTCTGAACGCACAACAAATTGAATCTCGGGGGCTACAGCAGCAGAAGACTTGTGTCACTCCTGTCAGAATATGAAACTGAGGCTATAATTAGCATGTGCTTACAATAAAATAAAACAATTTTTATCTGATCTGATGAGTCTCGGTTTCTGCTGCAACATTCTGGTAGTAGGGTCAGAACTTGGTGTAAATAACTTGAAGGCATAGATAATGCACCATGTGACAGAACTCACATCATCTCAAGCTGCACCTCTGGGATGCGGTGAATTCTCATCGAGGATGTGCAGCTGGCAAATCTATGTGACGCTATAATGCCAATATGGACCAAAATGTCTGAGGAATGTTTCCAGCACCTTGTCGAATCTGTGTCATAAAGAATTAACGCAGGTCTGAATTCAAACCGATTCATTTGCTCATAAGTAAAGGTTTTTCATCACATGTCAGCTGAGACAGTTGCAGAATGCTTGTGGCATCGCCACTCCTCCCTCCTGATTATATTTAGCAGACATGGTAGTAGTATTGTTTCTCTCATTTAACAGGAATGCTTGCATAAACAAATAGGCATATTTTCTAAAAATGATGAACACTGCATTTTAATACAATTTAATCATAAAAACAGACTTAAGGCAGTGCGACTTGGTGACGTGAACGTGGGCACTGAAGTTACTGTATTTAACTGTGAATATGTTAAGCAATCCCAGTCCCATTTATCCTGCAGTGAATATTTTTGTTGTTACCATGGAATCACATACAGGACAGAGAGGACAATGCTTATTGAAAAGAGACCAATTTTTCATGCGGTAATAGTCTAAAGGCTATTGAAACAGTAATGTAGCTCGCCTCAAGGAGTGCAAACAGCCAGACAGGGAGAAGAACAATAGGGATTCATCAAGTAGCACCCTCTAAAGCCTCGGATCGTGACAGAGTTAAATGAATTGGTCTATCAGCGCGACACCTGAGAGACAGTCTTTGGGAGTCTGTCAAGATAAACTCTTAAGGATCTTGCGGAAGGTGCATTGCAGCAAGGTCATCGTCACATTGCATCAAACAGGGCGCTGGGAAGGTAGCTTTTGTTCTCTTGTGTGAAGTCCCATTTGCCAGAGGTAACAATTAAGACTCATCTGTCAGCACACACACTAATGTGTTCATTCATGATTCCACACTGGAAATCTTCTCCTGTTCGTTGTGTTTTCATGGTCATCATCAAATCCCAAGGTGTTCCAACAAATGTCATGAGGAGATTGCAATGAAGTCTGTCATCCAGAGAGGATTTTTAGCAGCTATAATATTGTTTAAGTTGGGGGTCAGCTGCCTCTGAGGCCGTGATTTTTTTTTTTGTATTTCAGCTGCTTGAAATGATCATCTGGTGAAAATAGAGTGAAAGGCGTATTTCAGTGTCACACGATCTTGATACCAACCAATCTCCCAGTCTCCCTGCTGTCCCTAGGTCGCCCACTCGGTTACAGTGAGCTTTATCAGATGTGACAGCTCCGGCCCAATAAAGTGGAGGTCTTTAACAAGTGTTCTTTTAGTTGAATTTGTACAGAGTGGCGATGGAAGATTGCATCTCCCATCTTGAAGCAATTTCTTTCTCAGGTTTCTGCGCAGTTTGATGGTTTTTCATAGCTGAAGGTCAGAGTTTGTACTCAGGGTTATCATAAAGTTAACTTTACAAGGATTTTATTGCCACAGAAAGAGATATAAAAACTACCACAGCACTATGTAAACTGAATTATGATGCAAATGTCACACAAGCCAGAGAATATAAGAGCAATGTATACTTGATTCTGAGCATATTTCGAGCAATAATGAAGTCGCACTCGAACAAGAGGGAGCTGTTTGGGATTCAGGCTTTTGGGAAAACACACTGCGAGTCAATTCCAGCAGGTCTGTCGGAGAGTGTGGCGGAGAGATAAAGGAAAGGCAACATTGTTTAAGTCTTGATCCTGATGCAGCACTCCTCTGCTGTGGGATTGCACTCTAATACATTTACAATGTAGAAATCAGCCTCATCCATTGTCCTCTTAGCCTCATTGCGCAAATATGCTGAAAGAACCCGAACATTTTACCCCCATCTCAAGATTACACTTTGGCTGTTTCCTTGCCCTGCCTCTCCACCCCTCCCCCCGGTCTCTTCTCTTTGAAACTCTTTCATTTTGCAAACATCTGCTGGCAAAGGGGAATCCCTAATCTCTCAAGGGCTTTCTTTCAAATTTCATTATTGAGACAGAATGCAGATTTGAGCTACTGCAGACACTGCCCTGTTTTTATATTTTTCATTCCTTACTCTGTTTAAATAGATTTATGAAAAGAGCAATCTAATGCCCACCATACACTAAATTACACATGCTGCGATTCTATGCTCCAAACCAGCTTGTAATAGTCTTAGTGATATTTTTTCTTTGTATATATACATGCTATTTGAAGTTTTGTCAGTATGTGTAGTAGTATTTGTATTTATATAGAAGTATTGTCAGGAAACGCTTTGCTTAGATTAGTAGGAAAGGTGAAAGTTCAATAAATTCCAGCCTTTGATCCATAAAACATTATGTTTTTATAATAAAGCAATTTATTTATTTTATCAAAATAAAAATGTCAGCTGGCAAGTGACATGCTACTTGGTGGATATGACTTTGTGACTGAGCCATCTGTTAAGCATTTTTTGGGTACAAATGCTGGTTCAATTACCAAAATCAAACAAACAGTGAAGCAACAATGACAATTAAAAATTTTCCAGATTCTTTTGCCTCCAAGGAATCAGTGTCCTACGGAGTATTAGGGCCACATTAGGAAAAAAATTAGTGTCCATTTTGAGATTGAAGTCAAAATTTTGAGAGCCTTGTGTAGATGAGTTAGTGAAAGAAACTGATCAGCTGTCTCATCGTGTCTTGTGATAGAACATACATCTTCTTTATTGCAAGAGAGTGTAATCACTGGTATCCTTGCATATGTCCACAGCCAGCCATTTAACTTTGTACAAATCCAGCCAACTCTTCCAAACTGTGTTTTCTCCTTCTGATGAGAGGCAGCTTTTGTACCATCTTTTAACGTCCTTAAAGTTATCACCACACTGTGTTTATGTGCTAAAAGAGAAATAAATTCCTTGTAACTAAAACCAATTCTTCAGTATGATTTCACTAACTCATCTACACAATGCATTTTGCAAAGGATATAGCAGCTGTGGGGGTTTGTCTTGAAACAACTGTAGTCTTCAGGCATCTGTGACAAAGAGAACTTACAGGGTTTAGCAGAGTTAGAAGTTAGCAGGAAGTTAGCTAGGTTAGCTTCCATTTAGATGGTACAAGATTTCTAAAAAGTGAAACACAGCTTCTGCTGTAACTCTGAATGCCAGCAAAAATGAAAATCTAAATAGCAGCAACATTTGGATGGTTAGTGAAGTTGGATTAGCAGAGCCATGGCTAGGCTAATATGAAGAAAATAACACAGCCAAGATGGAGGATGGGGGTCAAATAAAAGTAAAAGTTCATGCTGAAGGGTCCCGATTGGCAGAGACAAACAGGGGCGTAATTTCCAGGGGGGTTAGAGGGGTTAAGATCCCCCCAATAATCAGACCAAACAATATAACCCCCCAATAAAATTATGAATTATCTTGCATAAATAGGCTGTTGATTTTCTTTACTAATTTCAGGTATTACCAGCAAAATAGTTGCATGTTTAATCATCTGGGAATTTACCCAGATTTATTTTTTTATTTAGACAGAGATCTTGACCCCCCCAATGTTCAGCACAAAGTTACGCCGATGGAGACAAACATAATCATATGACAGGAATATGACACCAACAATGTGCCAGACTTAAGACAACATCCAGGATGAGCCCATCCACAACATGAGATTAGTCATTAACAGTGTTGGGGAGTAACGGAATACATGTGCCGCCGTTACGTATTTAGAATACAAAATATGAGTAACTGTATTCCGTTACAGTTACCGTTTAAAAAGGTGGTATTCAGAATACAGTTACTTTGTTGAAATAAATGGATTACATGGCGGTACTTTCCTGTTTCATATTGTCGCGGGTCAGGACTGTTTGGGTTTGTCTGACAGCTATGTTCTGTTGTTCCAGGCGGCAGCGTTATGGTTGCCATGGTTACAGGGTGACGCTCTCTCTCTCTGCGTGTTTCCTGGGTGAGAGAGCGCTTTTTTGTAGTTGTTGTTGTGCTAAGCTAAAAGGCAGAATGCTACAGGCATGGCCCTAAAGAATGTAGCCTCATGGGCAGTGTAGTCCGTGCTGCAGCGAGAATGGACTACCATACACGTTATGTGTCTGTGAGCGAGGGAGGGAGAAAAAGGAAAAGTACGAGCTGTCACGGAGCAAAAACGGGAGCTGGAAGCATGTAAATATAATAATAACCACTGCAGCCAAGAAGAGTGCCTGACGAGCCCATTTGTAAGTACGCTATTAAGACTCAACTGTACACTGTGTTCGTGTTTTCCTCCGGAAAAAATAAGTTCCGTTGGAGCAGCCTTTCAACGCCTCTCTCTGTCTCTCGCTAGCAAAGTTGACCCAGACAACAAAGTAAAGCTAGTTTTCAGCTACGAGCCCGACACGGAACCCACCGTATTAGCCAGAGGTCCCTTTACTACGGTTCGGAGCCGCGGACCTTCAGTATCAGTAATAAATCACAGCAATAGTACATTCACGTAGTTGTAAACAGCATGATAATATATTAAGTAATCCAAAGTATTCAGAATACGTTACCCTCATTGAGTAACGTAACGGAATACGTTACAGAATACATTTTGGGGCATGTATTCAGTATTCTGTAATGGAATACATTTTAAAAGTAACCTTCCCAACACTGGTCATTAACATGTTGCTGCCTTGTTTGGATTACTCGAAAATGTCCTCAAGGAAAATCTTTAGTCGAGTGATTCCTCGAGAGCGAAACCGTGAGCCCATGGGCTTGAGTGTTTTTAAAACTGAGCTTTAAAATGTGCCTCACATAACTAATGCTATTAAAAAACTGGAGATGCTAAGAATGACCACTGATTGTTTTTCAAGGGGTTTTGTTTAAATCAAACAAGACACAAAGGATTACAACAAAACAATAGCCTCAATCAACACAGCAGAGACGCTAGGGCTGATATATCGGCAGTTACCTAGTAGATACTAATTAAATGTTTTTAATGACCTTCAGAAATAGATATGAATGGTCTCTGTATTTTAACATAACATAAATATATTTCTCAAAGTGATGCCACAGGGGGAGAGTAGACAGATCCCAATGCAGGACTAAAAGACAACCATTCATGCTCATATTCACAAGAAATTTAGAATCACCAATTAATCTAACATGCTTGTTTTTGGTTTATGGGGACAAGCCAGAGTACTTGCTGTGAGGAGATGATGCTAACCACTCTCTACTCCTGTTTCCAAAAGTCTAAAGACATACTTGTTAGGTTAATAGATGATTCTAAATTAGCCTTAGGTGTGGATGTGAACGCATGTTGATGTGCATGGTTTTCAGTCTCTCTGTGACAGAGTGGCAGCCTGTCCTAGTTGTATCCCAAATTTCACCCTATGACAACTGTGATAGGATCCAGCCCACCTGCCTGTCTCCCGAAATTGGATAAGAAAATGGATAGATGGATGTTTGGTAAATTTTATTTTTTCTTGGAGTTTTAGATGTTAAATGTTCTACATTCACCTTTTAGCTTCCCACTTCATGGTTATAAGCAGCTAACAGCAATGCTTCCAACTATTTTACAATCCACTGGATGAAACCAGTCAATAAAAGGATGAAGGATAAAAACCAATCAATAAAATTGGAGCCCCAAAATACAGTTCTAAAAGATGCTGCAAGATGAACAGTTCAATGAACTATTGTTAGTAGAGAAACACTGTATTGTGCAGCTGCTTCAACCTGAATTTCTAAAAATCTAGATGCTTATTGTGATGATATGACACAAAGGAAAAGCATCAATACTCCAAGGACAGTTTAAATAAAGTTCCAAAAAGCTTTGTTGTCAAAGTGGTCAAATTTAAAGCACATGGCCTCTTTATTACAAAAGAATGAAAGACAGCCCATAGTCGAAATTTTATTCCGTCCAATAAGCTCATTTTCACCGGTTTAAACCTCTATAGCCCAAAATAAAAAAAAAGGTTTTTATTCATTCTGTATTTTTGATTTTTTTCTTTCCTTTTTTATTATTGAAACTTTTTTTTTATTTATTTCTTAGTAATAAGCAAAATGTTTACACCACGGTGCTTTGGTGATATAGTGGTTGTTTTTTCTGTCACTCCACCATCCTAGACACATATGAATATCAAAATAGACAATATCCATTATAAACCTCATTTTTTCCAGTTCATGTGAAACACTGTCAGTATACATACTGTTCCTGTGCTGTATAAAAAAGGGGAAAGCTTGACTGACTTCACTGCCTGCCTCATCAACTGCAACATGGAAACTTGTGACAAGGGAAAGGCAGCTTCAGTCTGCTCCAGCCTCCCTTCGGGGGCCTGAACAAAGCTATGGCCCCCATCCCGTATCAATTGCACTACCTGGACTGGGAACATAATCAGGAAGCAGAATAGAGAGGTAGCGAGTTTTAATGGAGTCTCATGACATTTTGAGTAAAGTGACTTGATGAATTAGTACATTAAAAGCATATTTTAGCTTGCTTTCTCACTCTTGCAAAAACAAAATTATACCGACTTTTCTCTAAAAGTGCTTTTGAAGTAAAGCAGCAAAACAAAACGAATCGTGTGCCAGGATGTTTATTCGTTCAAATATGTAAAATCAGTGTCAAACTATATCCTTAAAAAACACCAGAAGAAATCATTTAGTGCCAGAAAGCATGAAATCTCTAAATAAATTAGCAATTTTTACATCACACATTTTATTTTTCAAAGCTTTGATAAACATGCTGTTGCTATTTATGTGCAGTAGGATGATTGAAAAAACAAGTATTGTGTTAATTTGTTCATCTTCCAGGACTGGCCACATTTCCAGCGAAATAAGCAGATTTGAAGAACGCAGTCCGCTCATGCCAAGATGGTAGCACTTCAAATTCTAATATCAGTCTTGAATTAATTTGCCTCTTTCATCTGTCAGAACCTATTGTGGCTGCTGTTAATGACTGACAGTGACAGCAGAAGCTCTTGCCCACACAAATAATAATTAAAAAATGCCTAACAATAGTAGCAGGAGCAGGGGAAAAGCACAACACCTTATTAGGGAAAAAGTCAGACATGTAGAGTTTTGATTGCAAGATTCAGTATTCAATGCAAGGGAATATTGCCTTAGGTCTGCCTTTGCAATACATAAACGGATAGACTTGTCACATAAAAGTGGTTTTATTTTGGCAAACTAAGATTCACATTTTTGCTTCTGAACAGTTCAGCTAGTGTCTTTGAACTTTCACTGGCCTTTTGTAAAATATTAAAAAGAACCCTTAAATCTTAGCAGTCAGTAAATGGGTCACTGACTGCAAAGATTCTCCAAGATAGGAATTACAGAAGTTTTTAGATGTGTAATTCTATATGTATTTTTACTATGTTAATTTAATTGGATTCGATTTTTAGTTTGGTATCTCAATCATGGTAAAAAAAAACAAAAAAAAAACACCAAGTACACCCTCTGTCTAGTCGAAGCCTTTACATATCAGGACCTAACAAAACTGATCTGGTCTTTAGCAGGTCTTAAAAACAGGTAAATAAAACCTCAAGTTGACTACAACACTATGTCATTGTTAACTTAATAAAGAAGAAGACAAAGTGCAGAAGCAGTGTGTGAAAAACTAAGTGCACCCTTACTGCTTCCATAGGAGTTAAAAGAGTAAGTATAGCAGCCAGGTGCTTATAATTAAATGCATTTGATTAATTGAACATCAGCAAGTTTGAGCACCTCTATAAAAGCAGGCACTTTGGCAGTTTGCTGGTCTGGAACGTTCAGATGTGCATTAACACAATGCCAAGGAGGAAATACACCAGCAGTGATCATAGAGAAGCAGTTGTTGCTACCTATCAATCTGAGAAGAGTTATATGGCCATTTCCAAACAATCTGATGTCCATCAGTCTACAGTGAGAAAGATTATTCATAAGTAGAAATTGTTCAGGAGTGACTATTAACCTGCAAAGTTACCCACAGTCAGACCACGCAATGTTCAAAGAAACTGCAAAAAACCCAAGAACTGCATGTCAAGGTTTATGATTTGGGCTTGGGTTGCAGCCACAGGACCTTGGCACCTTGCAGTCCACCATGAACTCCTCTCTATACCAAAGTATACTTGATTTAAATGTGAGGCTGTCTGTCAGACAGCTAAATCTTGGTCCAAAATGAGTCTTGCAACTTAATGATCTCAAACAAAGCAGCAAATCCTTAACAAAATATCTGAAAAAGAAAAGAATGAAGGTGTTACCTAATTGAAATGCTGTGCTGGGACCTTAGAAGAGCTGTGAATAAACAAATCCCCACAAACCTCAATGAACTGAAGCAGCTGCAAAGAAGAATTGACCAAAATTCCTTGACAACAATGTGAGAAACTGATAAAGTCATTCAGAAAACCATTACTTACAATTATTGCCGCTAAAGCTGTTAGTGTAGTATCTCATGTATTGTTATATTTAAATACAAGGAGCAGATATTTTTTTAGTATGTCCTAATATGTAAAAACCTTAGACTTGACACAGAGTGCACTTTGATTTTCCCATGTCTGCAGATGTCACTGTAATTGTATCATGCTCATGCAACACATTTCTCAACTAATTAATTTTACACAGAAATTAAGTTCAAAGTTACAAAAGTATCATTTTTATGTATTGTGTCAACTTCACATATGTTGTTATTCATGGCATATGGCTAATAATACAAAAAAGCTAGTTTCCTGTTATCCTACATTGCAACGGGGAAAACAGCATCGTTGCAGTAAAACAGCTAACATTCTATTTATGACTTGTTAGTGTGTAATTACCATATTCCTATGATGTCATTATGCTTCATTAGTGGGCTATTACTCTGGCCAATGATCCTGTGTTACCAGTCTCCTTTAATATTAGTTTATTATAAACCGTTCACATTAGCGTAACTAAAAGCATCGCTATAATTAAAATATATGACTTGTTCATTAAGATAATTTGTCATGAATGCTATTTTCTGGATGCAATACGTGTGAAAAACAAACACCGGCTTGCTAGATCAATGCACTGTTGATCTTGTACATTTTAAAAGCAAAGAACACAATGTGGTTTGACTTTTCCTTAAATATACACATAAATACAACTGCCGACTTGTAATTAGCCCCTGTACAGCTGCAGCGGCACCAAGCAGCTGTGCCACACAACCTCAGATGCAGCGAGAAGGGTGTGTATATGTGGTATTCCTCTGAGCAGTAGACCGTGGCTGTGCTCATTATACAGTGTCATGTTGCTAATGCCATGATTGTAACCAGGGAGAGGCAGGAGAAGGGGTGTCTCCTCTTCGTGCTGTGCTAATTCGGCTCAAATGAGAAAACTTTGCATTGATTTATGCTTTGTGTAGCTTGTGTACGATGGTGAGGACATTCAGCTGTTTGTGACCATTCAAACTAGCAGGGTGGCCTATCCAGACTCTAGACAGAAAGCAAAGTCATAACAAAAAGTCTTTGTTTGTAGTTTAAATTGAAGCTGCATACAGTATAACCAAACTTACCTCACCAGTGTCCCAACTCTGAAGATTCCTCCTGTAAAGAAGAAAAAAATACACACTCTTTGGTATGGAAATGAAACACAAAATTAAAGTAAAAAGGGAGGCATTCATCTCCTAGGGGCGGGTTTGGGTGGAGAACTCGGGACAGAGGTGAGGCAGCCAAGCAGTTTAACCCCTCTCCAATTAGCTGTGAAAGTCCTTTGATTTTTAATGCACCGCTACAGACCAGCAGTACATGTCCCTCAACCCTCATTATTCCACAGCCTAATTTTCTGACATAGCTCGCAGTATCTCCCCAGATGTAACACTGCTGTTAATTACCGCAGCAGAGCCGTAGCTGAGCAGTCTGAAGGACGGAGAAAGAGCGAGAGAGAGTTGGAGAACGGCGAGACTGAAGAGTCTGGAGAAGCGACTGGACTCTCGTTTTATTGAATCAGAGGAAAAACCGCAATGAATCTATGAAAAAGTATCAGCCTGCAAATCATCGAAACACCACCAAAGGGACTCGTGCAGTGGGAGAGTATGCTAATCAGGCCTGTGTTCACTAAAAATAAGAGCACATAACTTAGAAGATATTTCTTGTTCTACATTAATGGTCATTTGGGAGTATAGCTCATCCGACTGCTGCTTAAAGAATGAGCGCCTGCAGATTGTCCCTTTGCACCTGAAGGCAGGAAATATATTTCTTTTTCTTTTTCTTTTTTTTTAAGATTTGGAAGTCTTATTTTTAACTGACACCTTACACGACACACCACATCAAAGTGCTCAAAACATAACTCAGTAAGGTGTCTCCCCGAGAAATCTTGAACCCCTATCTTGTGATTCCATCAAGGTGACATTGTTTTTTTTTTAAAAAAAAAGATAGAAAGAAAGAAAAGAAAAATAATAACAGTCCATAAAGTCCTTTGTGACAGCAGCTGGTAATCCAAGCACTCTTCTTCTGCAGCTATGAAGAACAAGAGCACTGCTAAAAGGCAAAACATGGGAGTTCCATTATTTAAATCATAGGAATGAATAAACAAAGTAAAAGGGCAGGAGTAGAGGGTGTCTAGCCCAAAGTCACAGAAAACCTCATGAAATAAAAAACACCAAGAAAAGCGTTCTTTCCCACACTTCCCATCTCATCTTGGCACTTCACAAAAATACCAAGCGCTGCTATTCTGGACCCCATCTAATAGACCATAACTCTGTGCAATTAGGGCCAACATAAATGTGAAACACTTTTCAGATAAGTTCATTGTTATGGGGGTTATTACAGGACTTTATTTTATTATTAGAAGACTGTAAGTGAAAGCAGTTCCACTGGAGAGGTTAAAACCATTTTGTAATTACAAAGGCCGTAAAAATTGTGAGACAACCGAGCTACCGTATTTGAAGACACTACAAATGATGACCTGCAGTATATTCTCTGCCCCTGCTTTATTCACTAGCAATACATAAATGTGCTTTAAAGATGAAAATAAACCCGCCGCCTATATTTTACTAACTAAATCCAGCTCATATTGATCTTTAAATTTGCAGTGTTATTCTATCAAATGTGACCTGCAGTACAGTCAGGCTGTGTTTCTTCTCGATTCTCTTTACACTCTCAGCTCTGTTTTCTTGCATTATGAATCTAAATGGATATTTCAGGCATCAAACAGTTTAATTATTCCCTACTCTCTCCACTGAATTTGTGTGTTAAATAACTTCCTAATGATATGTGGCATGGTGCTATAGTTCGCAGAGAATACATAAGCCTCTAACTATATCCGACTATTGTTGTCTGAACAGTTTATTTATCATTAGCCTTCATGTGAGTTGTTGTTTTTTTTAACTTTTGAGCTGTAAAGCTGTATTTTTTGTGAGACGGAGCTTAATCACTATGTGCTTTTTACTTTTAGGAGCTGTGCAATAAAGAAAAAAACCCTTCAAATGTAATTTTTGATCAAATGTGAATTAAGTAAACCCTTCACCTTGACGGAGGACTGTGAGACCTTACAAAAACAATAATTGTACTTTACTTATTAGTCAAGGAGCAGGTTATTTATCATGAAATTGCATATTTTAGAAACTAATCTGCAACAAGTCAAAAATGTGTGTGTTTAACACTATTATTTATGTATATACATGACATTTAATCCGAGGTATGGCCTCCTCTGGGCGCAATGCAAGCAGTCATCCATCTGTGCATGGACTGCACAAGTGTCTGGATCTGTTGTTGATGAATTGCTCTCCATTCCTGGATGAATGCAGCCTGCAGCTGTGCAGTGGTCATTGGTTGTTTTGTCTCTGATGAACATGTCAACCCAGCATGTCCCACACATGTTCAACAGGAGGCATATCGGTACTAAATGCTAGCCAAGGAAGTGTCTGAACATGCTGCTGATCCAGACATTGTACCACTGAAAAAGCTGTTGTTTGGAGTGCTGCCACAAGAATGGCACAGGTACAGACAAGAGCATCTCATCTTGGTACCTCTGACCATGGAGCATAGAAGGAAAGCCTGAACTGACTTTATATATGTTAGGTCAAACAAAGTCTTGCATAGCCTAAATCACACCACCGATCGGTATGTGGTTTCACATTCCTGCTGCTCCCTCAAACTCTGATGCTGCAGCTCTTTTTACTAAAAACAAAATATTGCCTCAGAATTCAACAGTACTGTGAATAACAATTTATTGCCATATAAACATAACGTCTGTGAGACAAGGGGAAGCAGAAGACTATGAAAATTGTCACAATCTCATAAAACGAATGTATATTTTTTTTGAAAGAAAGTAAATGTTCTGGGATCTCTCCTCCTGCTATTCAGTTCAATGCAAAACAGAGGAAAAAGTAAGTGCGGAAACGCTATAATAGCCAAGCTTTACGTGTATAGGAGAAACCATTTGAGATTCATTCAAAGGTGGAAGAAACTGTAAAGGATGTTCAGGTGTCTCAAAGGACTATACAATAAAATAAAGACTTTAAATGGGTCATCCTTGAAGAAGATTTATCAGATCTTAGTGAAACACACATCTATCTATCTCTCTATCCATCTATCTATGACATGGCCACTCTTATAGATGGAAATCAACCTTGTGACCTTGTCTCTGTGGCCTGTTTAACATCAACATAATATAGCCAGTTATGCAGACACT
Source organism: Pelmatolapia mariae (assembly GCF_036321145.2). Taxonomy (NCBI): domain Eukaryota; kingdom Metazoa; phylum Chordata; class Actinopteri; order Cichliformes; family Cichlidae; genus Pelmatolapia; species Pelmatolapia mariae. The sequence goes on along the minus strand of NC_086235.1, from coordinate 14,475,864 downwards.
TAGGAATAGCACAGATGACTACATAATATATTGTTTTTGCCGTCTTTTCACCACAGCTATAAAAATGATGCTTTCATTTAGCCAAATGCTCATTATGGCCAGCCTGCACATGTAAAGGTTTTGGAGGCTAAAATGGCCATGATGAGGGTAAAGCCAGTAAATGTACACACATGTTTGAGCAATAAGGAAAGGTGAGCTCGCAGTGGCAAGGTTACCAGTTTCCAATATCTATGAGAGGCCTGTCCATTTGTGCGATATTGAGTTTTCACCGTGAGGCCCATTTGAGTCCTGTTCCGCGGCTCATTTTATCTGATTTACTAGGCTGTGTGTGTGCTATGGCATCTATTCATCTGTGTTTAACATCTCTGGGGCCACGGGTTCACCTGCTTCCCAATGTTCCCACTGGAGCTTATTAACGGTTGTCGCTAACGGGAGCACTCCTAGTTAATTACATAAATGGATATGTACACGCCAAAATGTAGAACATCCTGGTTTTATCTCCTAAATCATTTCACATAAATCTGATTCGATGTCCCCCAAGCAGTGGCTCCCGACGATGATAGCAGAGTTCAGTCGTGCTTCTTACAGGATATTTTCTAGGACTATGCTTCTAATGTGTTATATGGAGCTTAGAAACTGACATTTTATAGAATAAAAGCTTATCAGACAACACCCCCAAAAAAGAAATGCTGCATCAATATATCAGATATATTGTGTACTATAAATCAGTTATGTTCATTTAAGCTTAATGCATCTTTTTCACTATAAAGTAACAAGATTGAAAGCATGCTGTTGGATTCATCTTTCCCAAGCACAACAGAGACGATAATAAGAGGTTTTGCATACACTCTTATTACAAAGTAAGAAATCATTTTTGTTGTGCTGCTATTTTGGTAAATGACTTAAACTGTCTGAATCGCGAGGCTTCGTTTCAAGCAATGCATGGTTTGCCAAATATAATTGATTTCTTTTTACTCTTAACCACTAAGTGGATGTTTTAGACTTCAAACTTTCACAAAGCTTTTATATTTATTTCCCAGTGATACAACTTCAAATTATTTTGAAGCAAACAGACTTGTTCCAGGCTTCTGTGATATCTGAAAACACGAGTGGCTAAACAGTAGCTGGACAAGCTTAGCTTAATGCTACTCATTATCTTCGTAGGTTCATATTGAGGGACATCCTTTATGCTTAGAGGTATGGACTAATTTGAAGCATGTAATCAAACATTAGAAAACGTGTATAATGAAGCTACTTTGAACTTCTAACCAGCACCCCGAAAAGGGTTTGTGTGTCCAGATAAAACCAAACCAGCAACCATTCACTTGCCAAGCAAATGTACACAAAAACTTACAATATGTTATCTTTCAATTTTTGAATTTTCCTCATTTACTTTACTGTAATCTAATTTAATCATCTAATTTACTGTAGTCACATTGTGTTAAGCCAATATGAAAGGCACGTACCACTAGTAAAGCTACATGACTCCATGTTTATATAAGAAATGTGAAATAATCTTTTTTCTTTTTGCTGTAATATTTTCTGTGAAGTTATAAATAATGTAACACTTATGTCTCTTTTTCTTTTTTTTTCTTCTTTTTTTGTGCACAACAGGAGCCCAGCTTGGTGATGCACTTGCAAAAGGTGACAGCAGTAACTGTCCTAAGCCAGAAGAGCTGTCATCTGTGTGATGACATGTAGTTTTACATCTAAGTCAGAGTTACTCACACGTTTGTGACCACTTACAAATATGCATTTTCTGTGTCACTGTGGACCTCAAACTTAAAGGAAGGCCAAATATCAAATTGCATTTAAAACTTGGGAAATCTGTAGAGGAGGCCTTAGAAATGCTTGATAAAGCCTACAGCTGTGAATCAATGAGGCGGGTGAAATGTTTTGAGTGGTATTCCCATTTTAAAAGAGGTTGTACTTCACAGGAAGATGACATGCAGTCAGGATAACCCTCCATGGCAGCAATCCCTGAAAATGTTAAAGAAGTTGAGCAGAATGTGTGTCAAAACTGGAAAGGAGGGAGGCTTTTATTTGAATCAGTTCAGGGAATCTTTACATCAAACTTGAACTTGCACTGCATTGCTGCAAAGTTTCTGCCAAGGATTTTGACTCCTAAGCTGAAGAAAAAGCATGTTGAAGTCAGTGAGGATTTCCGGCAAAGTGCATGGGATGACTTGACGTTCACATAAACGAATTGGTGACTGGACTCTTCCAGTCTTTGCAGTGGAAGAGTCCAGTTCCTAAGACTGAAGAAGACGTATCAGGTCAGGAGCACAACCAAAACTATGATCAGCATTTTCTTCAGCATTAACTAGCTTGTTGAGTAGTCCTTTTGTAATGTCCTGGAGCATCTGTGCAACGATATCCACTGCAAACAAACTGACTTATGGTAGACACAACATGTTAAATACAACTGAATTTTGTTGCTGCACAATTACTGCTTTCCACCAACTGGACCCACCAGACTTGGATCCCTGAGAGTTCTTCCACTTCCCAAGAATGAAAATGAAGTAAAGGGTCACTGTTTTAATACAGTGGATGGCATCCAGCACGCAGTGAGAGAATGGGGCTTCCAAAAAATTTCATTAGCACTAAGAATGGTGATCACTACTTAAGGAGATTTCATTTAAATAAGGAGTTTCGGCTTTTTAAAAACAAAAAATTATTCAGCCCCTAGTTAATATTTTTAAATTCTGGCCGAACGGTTTCGAAGGAGTCATAGCACTTCTGATGACAATAAAAGCAGCACAGGTCTCCAGTGTTTTCCTGCAGACCCTCATATGCCTCATAGGTAGTCGCACACGACAGAATGGTCTCTTACGTCTATTTGTTTCTTTCTCTTGTACCTGCATTATCTAAGCTAGGGAAGCTCAAGATACAGGCACTTACAGGCCTGAAACCAGCAGCTTAAACCGATATGACTCGCGGAACCACTATGGTGCTCCAACACATAATGTCCACTTCAGGGGATTACAAAGGGGAAAAAGTCCTCCACCTCAAAAGAGCCCTCTATGGCATAGGTGCTTTGCAATTTTGTGTCACTCTCAAGTTCTGCTATGCATCCACGCCCCCTTGTTTCTGTCTTCAGCCTCTCCCTCCTGATTTTTCCAGACTAATACAAATTTTTGCTCCACTGATTTGCCAGTCCACTCAGACAGTATGACAAAAACATTACCCTGAATCCCAAAGCAACAGCCATGTCATATACCTACCCAACATTACTTGATAACTTGATTAACCTAGGATGTAATTGTAATACCTTTACTCTGAATTCCGTACAGTTTAGCACTATATTGTATAATCAGTTACACATTATTGTTTACAGTTGATTTAGGTAAATTAACTTTAACTTTTAATATGATCCAACACTACTAAACTGCCTGATGTTTTTCCCCCTTTATCTGCTCTGCAGGAGTTGAAATGAGAGCTAAAATAAAACCAACATTTCATAGACGGTGCTTGATTGCTCTCTGAAGCTGCTTGATGCAACCTGCTTTGCAGTACAAACAATAGATGAGTGAAAAGACGGACGGGCAGATTCTCATGAGCACTTGGAGGTGCTTGCGTTTACCACAGCCATTAATTGTTTATAGAAGCTGATCCACCACAGAAAATGAAAACTTGAAAGGTAAAAGGGTTCTCACCTCAAGCATTTTAGAGAGAGCACATTAATGTAATGAATTCTGTTCGAATTGACGTGTATTTCTCAGCTTAGTACTGCATTTGCCTTACACATCTAGAGGGACCTATATAAGCTTCTAACAGCATGGAAGGTGACCAGTGGTGAAGCAATTATTAATACTTCCTTTTACATTTGGGGCAACAAAACTCCCATTTCCCTAACCCTTAAATAAAGAAATGTATAATCCAGTGATATCATGAAAATTATTATAAGTATGCCGAGAAAACCCTTTGATGCCTAATAATATATGTTTCTAAACAGTATAAATAGAAGTCACAGGAGATGGCATTGTGAAGCAACTTCTCTAATCCCACTAAAAGTTGCACTTGCTTTCGAGGTAAGAGGCACGGAGGGAGCTAAAAATATCTGTATTTTATGTTAATAACAGTTTTTGAAAAGCTCATGTTTTGATTGTGTAAACACACTCTGAGCTAAATTTTCAGACACAGATGGTTCAATGTCAAGAGTTCTTTTGTTTGACTCTTTGATAAATTCCCACTAATTCAAGGCAATGGTAAACAAAACTAGAAGTTCCTTCACGATTTTTTTTTCCAAATGAAAACCATTAATTGGCCTACCGCTGGGCCTATGTGGGTTTTCAAAGTTCACTTTTTCCAACCTTGTAGGCAAAAATCAATTATTTCCTTTCAGCCCCGAGGTGCTTAACACCTCCCCGCAATCAGCAGCAGCAGCATCTGACTGGGGTTCACAGTCAAAAAGAGAAATTCTAAATAAATTGAACTTGACAAGGAGCCAAGGTTGAGACCCAAAGTATCAAGGGCCAAATGTGTGGGAGGGGGTAAGGATGGTAAAAAAAACTACAGCTGTTTCTGGCCAAGGATTTATCGCAGAAGTTGCGGTAAATTCATGAGGGAAAGAACTGGTTATAATCAGTGTTCAAGGTCCTTTTTTTCCTACTTTGCAGGATGATGTGCATAAATTTGAAGAAGATGCTGTTAGACAGTCTCCCAACTGGGCGGAACGGCCATGATGTTGGTCGTTTTGCTCTGTTTCTCCGTTCCTGTCAGGCTGCAGGATTTCTCTTGCACAAGAACTTCCTGCCTCAGTCACTTTAAGACTTACCAGCTAAACTATTAATATAAACTATTCCACTAAACCACCTGCCTGATATTATGTAGATTCCTCTCAAGCCACTAGAATAACAATAATGCGAAGTTGTCTTGTATTATCCAGAATTAATGATTGCAGATACTAGACTATCCATTCTATTCCTGAATACAGTTGACCCCCAGCGTCCAGTTTGTTTGACTGATATGATTGTTGCATGTCATGCCTCGACACATGAAGTTAAATTTGTTGTGAAAAGATGGGCCAAGGTGCATTTCATTTTGACTAGGGCATGATATGCATAAAAACTGGTCATTATCTGCATCCATGGATCTGGTTCCTTACTCTGTAAGAATGGCTTTGTTATGTAACAAATACATGAGAGGTCACCATGTCACCGCTTTCCCAGTTAAGTTACAAAATGCTTAAAATCATGAAGCTTATGCTGTGAATATATGTGAGTGAAAGAGAGGAGCTTAGCAGAGATGCTGAGAAAAACTGATACAAACTTAGCCTGGGATCATTAAGGGCAGTGTGAGCAGAGGCCAGCAGGGGGGAGTGGGAAGGGGAAACAATTGTGCTCGAACACGGTAAAAGCCAACTGTCCCTAGTGTGAGAATGCTCTTAGAAGCTAACCTTGAACTCTTTGTCAGGTTCTTTAAACCAGTGCTTAATATTTTTTGCAGCTGAGCTGGATGCGTTATCCTGCTAAAAGAGGCCACTGCCATCATGTGAAGGGGTGTATATGGTCTCCACTAATGTTTAGTGGGTGGTATAGTTGGTGGTACAGTTTTAGTCAGACATTCACCAACAATTATCATGGGCATGAATGTTGTGGTAATTTTGGAAAGTTCTTTTTTCCCGGGTGGAATGATTGTAAAGCAGACATCTATCATGACAATTCTGAATTTATTTGGGACTTTCTCTGATCAACACAGGGTCAAATTATATGTACTTGCTAGAATATATACATACACTCACTTAAATCCTTTAGTAAGTGATTCTGAAGCTTCTACGATGTCTTTTAACTTGACAAGCCCAAGGCCTATTAACTTCTCATTAGTGATCATGATTTACTGCAACTGGTAGTTTCTCTTTGCCAGCATAAAAAAAGAATTGTTTGACAGCACTAATTGGGCTGACTGATACTCAGAACAATGGGAAAGTCCAAAAAACTCAGTGCAGATCTAAGAATTGTAGATTTACGCTAAGAACATCTCTTGGAGCCATTTCTAAAAAGCTGCAGATTCCACAATCGTCATTTCAAATACTTTTGATGTGTCACCACATTGCCATGGTCTGGAGAAAGACCCAAACTGTCACACTCAGATATCAGTATATTGGTCAGAATGTTCAGGAACAACCCAGGAACCATAAAGGCTCAAGCCTGCCATGAACTAGAAACTGCTGGAACACCAGCATCAGTCTCCACAGTAATGGCAGTTTAACATTGTCATGGACTGAGACGACAACCAAGAAATATGCCCCCAGTCCAAAATCACTACTTTCCAATTTGACTGATATTTACATTTCCCAAATGAACAAGCCAAATACCCTCTGGAGAAAAGCAAATAGTCATCCTGCAACCATCTCTTCCCCAGATAAACAATTAAAACAAACCTGACTGTGCAATTATATTAAAAAAAGATTTATAAAACTAGGCTACTACCTTCATGGTCCAGCTCTGAGCTGTTAATTGCACGAACAATGGTCAGGATGGATACTCTGCAAACGGTGGTGCACCCTGTGTTGTTTTATCATAGCCAGCATTAAGGTTACATGGTGCCAAATTAAAACTTAAGTCATCTCATTCTGTATGGTTCTCTGACATGACTTATGAAACAGAGCATTATTATAGAGAGAAATCCAATGATTCCCTTTGAGCATCCACTCAGCAACAGTGAGAATGGAAAACAGAAGGAAATGTTTTAACAGAAAGAAACCTCTGGCACAACCAGGCTGAAGGAGGCACCCAGCTGCCTCAATCAGTAGGGGTGAGGGTAGAGTGGAGAGAGAAAAGAAGATGAGAAACCATGCACAATAAACACTGTGCAGGATTGTGGCATCAGCAATGGGAAAATAGACACATGCAACTCTAGAGCCAGAGATACCTGCAGGAAGGTTCAAGGAGAGAGAAGACAATACCTTAATGCATGGAGAGTAAAAGAGTAGAGAGCTACGCAGTACATTATGAAATGTCTCCTAGGAGCAGCATAACTAGGGGTTCAGGGTCACTAAGGCGTACTATTGGCCTTCTATTGCTCTTTTGTGGGACTGGACCACATGGCCTTCATTCTCCATGCATGTGGCCCAACCCTGTTCCAACTCACTAATTATCCTACTATGGACCAGTTTGCATAGGTTTTAAACATGGCATACTGTGAATTCCCCACATGATTTTGCAGATGCTCTGACCAAGACATCAGTTTACCCTTTATGTTTGCCTATTTTTCCTGTTTCTAACACCCACCTACCTGACCCATTCTTCAGTTGCTGCCTAATATCTGTCTGATCTATCTTGATACAATGTCACCTGTGAAGAAGTTAAAGTTCTTCACTTCATCTGTAAGTGGTTGCATTATTGTGGCTGACTGGTATAATATAATGTAAATCTAATATTAATATTAAATTCCACAGTAGAGTATAAGACTCTCGGTATCATATCATCCTGTTGCGGCTCAATTAATGCAACTCCTGCCCACTTTGCATGCTGCTCTCACTCGCTGTTATGAACAAAGGCAGCGCTGTCATTCATCACCTCAGATGCGGTGCAAACAGTCAAGCAGGTGCGAAGATTTTAGGTGACGAGTTTACAGCGCAGTTAAATATGTACAGTTAAAGGTTTGGAGAACAAAGAGTGTTGAGGAGGGTTTGAGTGTGTTCGAGTACAAACAGCATTCGCATAGCAAAAAAGTAAGCAAAAATAGCTTCCTTCCTGCAGAGCTCTTATTCAATATTCAGAGTCACTTGATGTTTCAACCTCAAAAAAACCCTCATGTATTTATTATTTACCATCCATTGAGGAGGGTAAATTGAACCCATAGAGACACTGAGCTTGTGTCCAAGCTCATGAACAGTAAAACATTTCTTGTCCAGATTGTTTCTGTGAGGTACAGGCCTATACAAAGTGAATAGAATCAAATGCTCTGCTTCAATTTATTATAGCCTACTGAGGATAAATGAGACATCTAAATTTTTAATGTGTACAGTAGATCACGTCAAAGACCTAATGTCTTCTTTTTGTAATCACAAGTTAGTTGTTGCCAAAGAAAAGCAGCAATCCGCTTAATCCTTGAGTTCTGCTTGTGTGTTTTTGACAAGTGTTTATGAGCCCTGCTGTTAGTGTGAAGGGACTGTCAAAATAAAATGATAATCAGGAGAATTGACGTCCAAACAATAAAAACAAAAATAATAGTAAAAAAATGCCCATCAGTTTCTGACTAATCATCAGAAATGTTAATTACAAAGTACAGATCAATGGCTTTAAATTGAAGTGATTTCCACTGGTTTTTTTCCTAAATGTCACCAGGCTTGTCTTGCTCTTGGACTGGTGAATTTCCTCATCTCTGCTAGCAGGAAAAGCTCCCCAAATCCTCATCTGATCTTGGCTTCATAAGCTTCACGGGCCCGATATGAAGGTAATTTAGCCGCTGACAGAGCGAGCGGCCTCTTTACAGTCCGCCGTCTCCGTTCAGACTTCACTGCCAGTGCGTTTTGGGAGGCTTGGCATTAGCAGTTAACACCTGAAGGAATCTAATTAACGAGGGAGCGGAGTATTTAATCACGTCTTACGAGTTCACAGTGCACCCTGTACTTCATTTATTAAAAGTATTATGATTTTAAATAAAACCATCATTCACTGTCATGGCTCGGGCATTTTGTGCACACTGAAGGTCTAATTTTAGTGTAAAGAGTTTTCAAAGAAAGCAGCATTGTAAGTTGGAGTTAAGGCCAAATTCCCTCTTATAGTAAAAATATGTAATTACATATAACAGTTGACTTTTTTAGACATATTTAGAGAAGTAAAATAGGTAATCTTTAAAAATGTGCTTACAAATAAAGAAAAATACCACAAAACCATTTTCTCGCAGTTATTCAAAAACTATCAATAGGTGCATTCTTCTTCTTCTGAAGTTGTACAGCAGCCATTAGACAAACTGCACAATTGTCCACCATTCTCTGACAATTTTCTATTATTCTTCCTCAAAAAACTTCCTGCAGCTGCTAAGGTAATGAGATAATTAAATAAAGTAGTGCCCGTGACTGTGCCTGCTAAGTCAACCTAACCATTGTGTTTCTACCACCGCACTTCACAGGTGGTATGAGGTTTTTCCTCCTCTCTTCTATACTTTGGTCCAAAAACACTATCTTTGATTCATCCGTCTAGAGCACATTATTCTAAAAGACCCGGTCTTTGCCCTTTATGTTCATTGGCAGGCTGAATTTTGTCCTAATGTTCTTTTTGGACAGCGAAGGCTGGCACGTCTCCCATGCCAATTTGTGCAAGCACTTTCTGACTGTGCTCTGACACCAGGACGTACAAGAATTAGCAGCAGATTGTGAGATGAAATTTTGGGGTTCTTGGAGATTTCCTTTATTTGGCAGTCATTTGAAATTATGAGTCCTGTAGATGACATTCACTACAAGGAAAAAAAATTATTTCAAATTATTTAAGATCTTTGCATGACTCACGACCAACCTTTTTCTGGGAAGGCCTTAAATACATCTTTAGACCGTCGTTCTCATTTTGTAGTGGCAGCTGTGGCCAGGAAGGACAGCGTAATGCCGGTACTAGTTGGAATGCTGGTGGTTCGATCCTTAAAGCATCCCTACGACAAGATCCTGAACCCAAAGTAGGCCCTAACGCTTCTTTGTGAGTGTGTGCATGAATGTTAGACAAATTGCTTACTGCAATCAGCTTTGCAGTAGAAAGCACTGTGAGTATTCAGGTAAAGAATATGTTTAAGTACTAAAAGGGACATTTATTTGAATGATCTAAACAAGTACATACTGGTATTATGTGTTTAATCCTCTTTATTAAAAGGCACAGGTCCAAGTAGGATGAAGAGTTTACTTTAAATATATTGTCGACAGTTTCAGTGGCTTGTGTTTGTATTCATCGCATGACTGTAAACAGAGACTGTATATGAAAGATGGATGTCACCCCTGTGATGTCATAAACTGTTTTCTGCATATTTAAGCCTCAAAATTGTCTAATTCTTGGATTTATGTTTACTGGAGAGGATTGTGATGCAGAAGTGGTTATATTTGGAAAAGAACAAATATCAGCTTATCCTAGCAAGCTAACAAATGTGTGAATTACAAATTTTAAGCACTGCCACTATCACACAGAAAGCCATATTATTTGTCATATAATTTCATGGAAAAACACTCCACAAGGCACCAAGAGAACGTGAGGTTGACCAGACAACAACTGGCTAGAGTGTCACGGACCCTGCTCTGGAGGACTCGGGGGTCCGTGAGCAGGATGGATTTATTATTATTATTATTATTATTATTGTTATTATTATTATTATTGGTATTGTTGTTGTTATTTGGGGATGTGTGTTTTTCTGCACTATGCTGTGTTGTTCGGTGTTCCACTCATTATTTGTAGAGGCAGGGTGTGGGTGTATACATGTGTGGCTGGAGGATGGAGAACAGCCACATGCAGGCCTGATGGGTGTGGCCCTGCAGGCGGACTGGCCACACCTGAAGTTCCTGCCACACACCTGTTGGTGATCAGGGCTCGTCGGGGGAGCTACTTAGGAGAGTGTTGGAGCTCCCACCGGCGTGGGATCATTGAGTTGTCATCCCAAGTTAGTGTGTGTCAGCTTACGACGGTGCAGTTCGTGTATGCCTGCCGGGGTTGGCGTTGATGGCTGTTTCTTTGTGGTTTTTCCCCCAGGTGGAAGAGTGGACCTGAACGGCAGCACGCACGGGGTGTGCGAGAACACAAGAGCGGGGAGCACGAGCACTGACGTCGGAGGGGAGCACACACACACGGGAGACAAGGGAGCTACGGGGATTTATTGTGTTTACAGTTTTGCCACTGTAAATAAAGAGCACTGTTTGCATCGCAGAGACTGCGTTTTGGGTCCTCCTTTCCCCACATCCCCACGGTCTGCCTGGCGGACCGTGACAGAATGATCCCACCAACCACCATGGACCCAGCAAACTCAGGAGTTGCCACGAAGGAGAGATCGCCCTCGCAGCTATGGGATTACTGCCAGAGCGTAATCCAGGCTGTAGACCCACACAAGAGACATATACAGGTAGTGTTCTTTGACAATTATCTCTCATCCACTACCTTTACCTTGAACTTTTTGGACATTAACACACTTAAGCCATTGGTCACTAGTTTAAGGGAGAGCTCTTGTTTTGAATTATTCGGCTTGGGTGGCCCGAGCGAGGAAGGTTCGGCTGCTCTCCTAGAGGCGCTAGCCGCTTGGTTTTTCACGCATCGGCGGAGGGCTTTCCCGTCGATGCTTGCGGCACAATTGTTTGATCCTCCATTACAGAAGGGAGGTCGCACTCGCCATCATCACCCCATTACACCTCAACCCACTCCTGCGGTTTCAGCCCGGTCAGCTGGCGACGGACCGACAGCACTCATTACCGCAGTGAGTAAACCAGACTCATTTGTTTCAATTAATCTTGTCATTGAAAATCGAAACACAGATGAACAACAGAGGAGGGTTTCCATGCTCCCGGCTCCGCCTTCACGGAGGAGAAGGCGTCCTCGCAAGCAGCGTTCAGCCACATCGACACTCACTCCGGTGCTGGTTGAAGACTCAGGACCAGCGGCTCTGGACGCCACAGTGAGTAAAATGGACTCTGCCGGTGTTGTAAGTTCCCTCCCTGTGAACATGGAAATAGAGACTATAGCCGCTACGGTGATTAACAATAGAGAAACTGTTCGCTTTACCTCCAAAAACTCAGAAAATGTTCTCTCTGAGACTGTGAGCCTGGAGCTAGGGAGCTCGGAGCATGCAGACCCAGATGACTTTCTGGCCCTGTCTGGCCACATGGAGACGGAGGTTCTTTCAAGGGCTCCCCCAGAGGCCGAACTGGAGGCCTCAGTTGCCCCTGGACCCCTGGAATTCGTTGAGCCAGCTGCAACATTTTCTTCCTCACCATCCTTCATGATAGCTGCATTACCCTCAAATCAGCCTGCTGCCCAGCTTGTAGGTCAGCTATCATCTGCTTCGCCGTCCACATCCACTCCACTGCCATCATCTCCACTGCCCGCTGCTGTATCACCATCGTCACCGTCTGTAGCTGCGCCGCTGCCGGAGCAGCTCGGCGAGCCCGAGCTGGAGCCAGCGCCGCTGCCGGAGCAGCTCGGCGAGCCCGAGCTGGAGCCAGCGCCGCTGCCGGAGCAGCTCGGCGAGCCCGAGCTGGAGCCAGCGCCGCTGCCGGAGCAGCTCGGCGAGCCCGAGCTGGAGCTCAGCGAGCGGGAGGAGCCCGCGTCGCCAGCGCCGCTGCCGGAGCAGCCCGGCGAGCCCGAGCTGGAGCCAGCGCCGCTGCAGGGGCAGCCCGGCGAGCCCGAGCTGGAGCCAGCGCCGCTGCCGGGGCAGCCCGGCGAGCCCGAGCTGGAGCCAGCGCCGCTGCCGGGGCAGCCCGGCGAGCCCGAGCTGGAGCTCAGCGAGCGGGAGAAGCCCGCGTCGTCAGCCGTGGAGCTCAGCGAGCCTGAGGAGCCAGCGCCGCCAGCCGAGGAGCTCGGCGAGCGGGAGGAGCCGGAGCTCGGCGAGCGAGAGAGGCCAGCGCCGCCAGCCGAGGAGCTCGGCGAGCGGGAGGAGCCGGAGCTCGGCGAGCGAGAGAGGCCAGCGCCGCCAGCCGAGGAGCTCGGCGAGCGGGAGGAGCCGGAGCTCGGCGAGCGAGAGAGGCCAGCGCCGCCAGCCGAGGAGCTCGGCGAGCGGGAGGAGCCGGAGCTCGGCGAGCGAGAGAGGCCAGCGCCGCCAGCCGAGGAGCTCGGCGAGCGGGAGGAGCCGGAGCTCGGCGAGCGAGAGAGGCCAGCGCCGCCAGCCGAGGAGCTCGGCGAGCGGGAGGAGCCGGAGCTCGGCGAGCGAGAGAGGCCAGCGCCGCCAGCCGAGGAGCTCGGCGAGCGGGAGGAGCCGGAGCTCGGCGAGCGAGAGAGGCCAGCGCCGCTAGCCGAGGAGCTCGGCGAGCGGGAGGAGCCGGAGCTCGGCGAGCGGGAGAGGCCTGCGACGCCTGATGAGGAGCTCGGCGAGCCCGTACCACGGCCGGAGGAGCCGCTCAGAAAGGAGCAGCTCAGCGAGGAACAGCTCGGCGAGCGGAAGGAGCCCGCACCGCCTGATGAGGAACTCGGCGAGCACGAGGAGCGCCCATCATCGAGAGAGGAGCTCGGCGGGCCGGAGGAGCACGCACCGCCATCAGAGGTCGGCGTGACGGAGGGACCCGCTCAGCCAGAGCCGGAGGTCAGCGTGTCGGAGGGACCTGATCTGCCTAAGCAAGGGGTCAGGGTGCAGGAGGCATCTCCACGTTCAGCGCGCCCTCCACGTTCAGCGCGCCCTCCACGCCGTCCACGTTCAGCGCGCCCTCCACGCCGTCCACGTTCAGCGCGCCCTCCACGCCGTCCACGTTCAGCGCGCCCTCCACGCCGTCCACGTTCAGCGCGCCCTCCACGCTGTCCACGTTGGGCACGTCGGGGATCTTGGGCCTTTCGACTCTGCCGCCCGCCGGAGCTGCAACGCCGCCACCACCGGGTCCGTGGCCGTCCACCGGAGCTGCAGCGCCGCCACCACTGGACGCTTGGCAGGCCACCAGAGATGCAGCACCGCCACCACTGGATCAGTGGCAGGCCCCCAGAACTGTTTCGTCACTGCTACTGGACCCATGGCCGTCCGCCAGAGATCCAGCGTTTCCACCAATGGACTAGAGGTAGGCCTCCTGAACTGTTTTCGGCCTCTGCCTACCCATAGCAGGTCTCACCTGCTTTGCTGTCCACCGGGTCGGCCGCCAGAACTGTGTTTACTGCCATTAGGGCGGGGGGTTGAACTAATGAACTGAGTTTTTTCGTTTTTTGTTGGGTAGTGGTGTGATCGGAGGGGTTTTGGGGCCCTCCGTCCTGGACCCCCGCCGCCCGCCCTGGGTTGGCTTTTCTGTTTTTTGCTTTTTTGTTTTAGGGTCGTCGGGGGCCGACCCTTAGAGGGGGGGTACTGTCACGGACCCTGCTCTGGAGGACTCGGGGGTCCGTGAGCAGGATGGATTTATTATTATTATTATTATTATTATTGTTATTATTATTATTATTGGTATTGTTGTTGTTATTTGGGGATGTGTGTTTTTCTGCACTATGCTGTGTTGTTCGGTGTTCCACTCATTATTTGTAGAGGCAGGGTGTGGGTGTATACATGTGTGGCTGGAGGATGGAGAACAGCCACATGCAGGCCTGATGGGTGTGGCCCTGCAGGCGGACTGGCCACACCTGAAGTTCCTGCCACACACCTGTTGGTGATCAGGGCTCGTCGGGGGAGCTACTTAGGAGAGTGTTGGAGCTCCCACCGGCGTGGGATCATTGAGTTGTCATCCCAAGTTAGTGTGTGTCAGCTTACGACGGTGCAGTTCGTGTATGCCTGCCGGGGTTGGCGTTGATGGCTGTTTCTTTGTGGTTTTTCCCCCAGGTGGAAGAGTGGACCTGAACGGCAGCACGCACGGGGTGTGCGAGAACACAAGAGCGGGGAGCACGAGCACTGACGTCGGAGGGGAGCACACACACACGGGAGACAAGGGAGCTACGGGGATTTATTGTGTTTACAGTTTTGCCACTGTAAATAAAGAGCACTGTTTGCATCGCAGAGACTGCGTTTTGGGTCCTCCTTTCCCCACATCCCCACGGTCTGCCTGGCGGACCGTGACATAGAGCAGCTTGTTGGTACAGCAGTCATTTATACCCTCAACTGTATATCAAGACAAACATGTTGATTAAAAAAGCATGCATCATACAGTTGTTAGGCTGCGAACATGTTTTTAATGCTGTAAAGTTGGGATGTTAACAGGGATTTACTTGTTTTTACAGTCTCAAGTGGCCAGAGTAGGAACTGAAGTCCGTTGTTGGCTTCATTTATCAAGCCCCTACTTGGTACAAAATAGTGCTAGTGGTTGTTTGTTTGTTAGTTTGTTGTGGAAAGTGTGAAATTTACTAATTGAAAACAATAAAGTCTTATGGCACTCTAAATATTAAGTATATTTTACCAATGGCGCTTCAATACTTTTTGAGAGTTTGAATGCAGGACTTTAAATTGAGCATTTTAAGCAGTTTGGCGGTTCTGATAGGTCTATATTCACTTCAGTAAAGGAGCTGACTCATTATTCATGTTGTCAATTTTTCTGGAGCGTGACATTTGCATATGTGTATGAAACACACCATTGCATAGAATTACAACATTTATGAGGAACCATTCATTGAAAAACCTAAGTAGAGATACAATATATGCCGTGACCATTAATTATATCCAGTTGTGTGATTTGATTTGATTAGTCATAGTGGCTCCTGATTTATTCTCTACTGTACTTGTAGCAGATGTCTAATAAATGGAGCTACACCGGTTCCAAACTTGTAGTGATGCAATCGGCACGTCTTCTTCTACTGGATGCTGCCCAGATGCATGATTCACTTCAGGAATTAGTCTAATCAGCGTTGCATGTGAATCAAATGTGGCTCATACAGTAGCCGGCGATGTGGATTTTTACTGATTTATAGCCTCCAGCTCGGTCTGTAAGCACATAGATTTAATTTCGCAGGATTACTAACTAAATGCATCAAAACAGCATTTGATGGTTGATGCAATGCATTAGGAAGACGATCTGTAAACAGAGAACTTAAGGTGGAATTGCACTCATTTTTCCTCATTTACTTGTGCTTAAATTATAGTATAGCATTCAGTGGATTGTATTATCCAAATATTACATTTCAGGAGGTTCTCAGATAAAATAGAAACACACTGTTATGTTGTTTATGGGGCCTTTGAATATTTTTTAGTGGCAGCAGCTATTTGGTGGCAGTATACACACCACTGAGGAATAAATGAACAACAGAATACAGTGAAATAAATGTTTATCTTCATTTTCTCAGCAGATTTGTGCCACGAACAAACAAAGGGAATCTGCTGCAAATACAGCTGGATATACTGCGGCAGTTGTTAAAGAAAAAAAAGAAAAGACAAAAACTAATCAAAACAAATGCCATGCATTAGTTACAAGTGCCCAGACCTTGGCCAGCATGCAGGATGTTACAGCCCAATGACTTCCTCATTTAAATTATGACCGAGGCGAACAACAATAACAACAACCCAAGACAGAACCACAACCAAGACACATCAGGCCACAGTCCAAAACAAAGCAGAATTGCACTGAATCCACTGTGTTAACCCTTCCTAGCAGTAGCTCTTTTGCAGCGCGGTCTTATACAGTACACTTACCCAAAACAGCAACAAATGTTGCATGGAAAGAATGTCAAAGTGTGTTGTGAAATGTCCACGGTTAAAAAAAAAAGAGCGTTGAGAAGCACAACAATTTCTCCCAGTTCTAAGGGTAAGCAATTTAGTGACTTTCAGCCCTTCTTACTTTAATCACTTTAAAAATGAAGCTGATTAACAGTGGTGGTAGGAGGCACATGCCGCAGCATATCTTCCTCTCCCTGCACAGCCTATTCTTTGATGTTGTTGTTTTTGTGTGTTGCACCGCCCCATCATTTGAATATCACACAGAGAGGGGGCTCCTACTCGGCCACTTGCTGCGCCTTTGTTGCTGTGATTAAAGCAGGTGTCGCGCAGGGTTGTGTTTGTTAATGACAGTTTGCATTTAAATAGCTGTCACTCGGCTGTCAAGGGGAGGGGAGGAGGGGAAATGTTTGTTTCCGGGCCTCCAACGTACTCAGAATGCATCTCTTTTACATAAGCTTAACCTAGCTTTGCAAATGAGCAGGCAAAGTTTTGCAAGAGTGTACCTGCAAAGACTCTCCTCTCATGTTGGCAAGTGATGAAAGTCCAAACTTTAAAAGGAGGGAAAGTGCAAGCTAATAAACAAAGTGAAATCGGTGACTTGTTATTTATCTGAAAGAACTTCATCATGGCATAAAATTTTAAAGAAATCAGAGAAAGCCTTTCTGATTTGAAAGAGACTCTTGGTCAGAAATTTTACATGGCTTGTATTTCTATTTGTTTTGTGATCTTACTCATCTAGAAATATTTGTATTGGTCTGTGCCTTCATCAAGCACTGTGGTTACAGTTAGATTCAAATTGTGCTTTAGCTTACAGACAAGCTTGGTTAGGCTAGAAGAAAATCATGTAAACTTCACAGCTGTCACTCCTGTTAACCTTATTCTTGTGGTGAAGGCCTTGTGGTAATATGTTGACATATGAGAGTCATGAGTCACACTGGTCATCTGAGTTTGTATCCAGATTTACCCCTTTGCTGTAGACTTATATTAGAAAGCTCTGTTTGGCTTAGAGGGTCGTGAGTTCCTCCCACCTAAAGGTCATAACACCAGCCAGCATTTTGAATACAGTTGTTCAAACAACCACTAGATGTCTCTTAACTTTAAAACATAACCGCTTATAACCCAGCTCAGTTAAATGACTTATGTTGTGATCTGTCTTTATACTTAAGGGGAAAAAATGGAATAGCATTTAATATATACATTTGAAAAACATTAGTATTTTTATATATCTTACCATTTCCCAACATTCACTTTATTTTCACAAATACAATGCTGTGCAAAAATCTTGAGCCCCCCCCCATTTCTGTGTAATTAGCTTCCAAGGAGTTTCCAAAGTCAAAGTAATAGGAAAAGGGGAAGGCATGTTAGCAGGCAGTGAGAGAGAAACGCGGGTGTGTGGGCATGAGAGCAGAAGCTTTAAATGAAGAAATTATAGCTGGGATAGAGCTGCTCATATGGTGGCTAAGGATATGCTGGTTCATGGAGGTAATGAAGGAATACATAAGAGGGTTGGTGTGACAGAGGAGGATGCTAAGGAAAGGGTGAGATGGACCAAGATGATCCACTGTGGGAATCCCTAAAGGGAGCAGCTGAAATAAGGAGTTTGTTAAGCCACGTAACACTGACCTGAGAATTCTTCAAGCGTAAACTGAATGAATGAACCAGTGATGTAGTAACTCATAGCACACAGTCCTGCCACAAAAACATATAATTTGTTATTTCTTTTGCTGAATCTATGAAAAATACCAAAGATAACACAGTTTGTTTGAAAAATATTATTTTTGCACCAACAAGGTTATTCCCTAGGAGCTATTAACCGACAATTTGTCATGGTTTGCAGTGCGTCCTTAGAAAAATTTAAGGAAATTGGAAAAATAGAGGGCAAAAGATGTGGCAGGCTTAGAAAAAAACTCTAAGCTGTCATCAGTCTGTACAGAGAAGGTCAGGAAAGAAGTACAACAGTATCTACAGTCATCTGCAAAACAAAGCTCTGCTGTGGTTTGAGCCTCAGTTGAAGCCAGTGGTGTTGGTATTTTGTCAAAATTGATGGAATAATGAAAGCATAAAAGTACAGTCAGATTTTGATTCACCGTGCATTACCAGCTGGATAGTGTCTGATTTGTAAAGCCTTCATTTTTCAGCATGGCAAGAATCCCGAACAGACTGCCAATACAGTAAAAGCACACCTGGTTAGAAAAAAAACCACTAGAACACAATGAGTCATGGACTGGCCTCACCAGAGCCCAGATTTCAATATTATTGAAGCGGCTTTTGATCATCTTGACAGAAAACAGAACAAAAGGCAGCCAACATCCAAAGAAGAGCTTTGAATGTCCTTCAAGAACCCTGGAGAACTATTCCTGAGGAGTACTTAAAGAAATTACAAGAAAACTTGCGTAAAAGAGTGGTGTTGAAGAATAAAGGTGGCTGTACGAAATATTAACCTTCAAGTTTTTTTTCTCACATACTGTATTTCCAAGTACGTTTGCCTGTTTTAATAAATCATTGCACCTCCTTCCCATTTTTGTAACAAAATATAAAGAAATGAGTGGTGGCTCAAGAGTTTTGCACAGCACTGTAACCCACTTTTTGCTTCTACAGGAAATGCAAATGTTCAACAGATATCTTTATCTGTAGTGCAGTGTTTTTTTGGATCTGTGTGTGTGCTTAGCTCCGACAATAGTCTTATGTATTAAAACCAATTTGACAGCTGGGAGAATAAACAATACTCCACAAAAACAATGAGCTTGAAGTCTCCAAAATGCTGCGTAGAGCTGAAAGGAGCTGCAGTGAGGTAATATTTGCAATGACACAGTTTTTATATATGTAGTCATTTAGATTAGTTAATACTGCAAGAAAAATGAGCTTTAACTAACTTGCATGTAGTGTTGGCATCATACAGAGGAGAGCATGCTTGAAATTTAGCTTAGAGCAAATATCACCTGAAGCCCTCTTGGCTTTATTTTCACAACCACGTAGACAGGCTGTATATATATCCAGCTGCCAGCTATCTTATTTTACATTATATCTGAAATCTCAAAAGTCTGAGACTTAATGTGCTCGGGTATGTGTCATATTTTCTGAAGTTTCCCTGCATTTTAATACAGTTTCTGAAAACAGAACATGGTCCACAGAGAATGCATCATGGCACACTGTAGCATTCTTTTCAGAGGAAAGTGACAACCAGCAGGCAACATGACATTTTCTCTACACTAAAACAGGTGGGTTGTACATAAAGTGCATTTCACAGGACAGTGGAGGAACGTGGCATGAAGGCACAATGGCAAAATGGCAAGTGAAAAACAAAAAGGATGCCTCACTGAGGTATTACGTCTAATCAAGGCAAGAACGGTGTAGGACCTGTATGTCAAGAACAATTGTATTGTCCTTGAAAAACACATTCCTCGTTACAATAATAGCTCCTCGGTTGCTCTATGTTTTGATTGTTTAGCTGCCCTTGATGGGTCAGCAGCAGTCACTCATTCATGAGCCACTTTCATCGCACAAAACTTGGTAAAACAAAGTGTACGGGGGAGAAAATTGCCTTCTGGAAGTAATTAACCATAATCATGCTGTTCAGTAGCAATTGGTGGCATTAGCTTACCTTCACTCTTAATCGCTGTTTGTTTATAAGCACCCAAGGGTTCTCAAAATTTAAATACAAGCATGGGGCCGAAACTTCAGATGTAGCTTTATAGATATGTATGGCACATATAAACAACAAAACGGACCATCCTCACATGGCTTTTCGCACAAACGAGTGCACTTTACAGAGATTAGCATTGTTAAAACGAAAAATACAAACATGTTTTGTTATGTATGTGTGTCTCTGTATGTGTGTGTGTGTGTGTTATAGACAAAACTGCTTGCTTTTCTTGTGTACTTGGCCAGCATGTCAGTTCAATTAAAGCAAAAGATGTGCACATCAAATCCCCAATCCATTGTTTTACAAATATGTATTCAGTGTGAATCTAATTCTGTTTATTAGCACCGAGAAACCAGGTTGCTCATTACACTCACCTATTGATCGCCTCATCCCCCAGAGAAGGGAGATTAGCGGTCAACTTTCAACACCTCAATCAATAATCATCTCCCTAATTGGGTATTAGCAACAAGAAAGTGGACTCACTTGTCACACAAACAAGAAAATAAAGGCTGAAAATTCAACATTCAGCGGCACAGGTTTGGGGTGTTATTCAGCCAAAGCCTGCTCTCATCACTTTAATTAAATCAGGGTGCGACTCCAGTTAAGGATTTGGTGTTTGCGCTGTCTCGTCATCGCAAACGTACTGAAAATAACGCAAGCCCATAAAAATGGGTACATATATTTCCAGTCTTTCTAATGGAGTTGCATTTCTGAAGAATTTCATAGATGAACTGACCAGTTGACAATTATTGCCATGACCCAGCAGCTTATTTTGCGGTGTTAATATGAGCTGCAAAAACAAGAGTTGTTGGTATTGTTCAGATTTTCTCCACAAATGGTCAGTGAAACTCAAGCTGTGCCACTTCAACTGAGTCCAGAACTACTGATAAGCATTTGCATTCTTTTGGTGCACATGGCATTTATCTGTAATTGATTTGTCTCAGCCCCTGTGAATGCCATACACCCATTCGCAGACGCTCTGTCTCGCTCTCTCTCTCTGCCTACCATGCTTCCCATCTGGCTTCCCATCCAATAAGAAAAGATTCAAGGGGAGCACAGAGTCACACAGCTTCTCGCTCTATCTAGATAATTGAAACAAATGCCCATTTGAAAGCAAGAGTGTCTGCTTAATTTACAGAAAATGCAATTCTAAAGCATTTTTAGAGGCAAGAGCCCTCCATCACTGTGCCCCATTCACAAGTGTTAACAATGTAGCCGCACTCAGAGGCTGCTTGAAACGAGAAGAGAGCATAATGTTACAGACGATTCTCGTTTCCTGAGGAGTTAAATACAAATAAACAGAAAACATTGATCAGAATACATTAGTTTTAATTGGAGTCTGTTCGACTGAAATTTTGCAAAATGAGCACATTGTTTTGAAATTTAAATACATGCTCTGTGCCCATAGACTGGAAAAAATACATTCTCCCCACTAAAGCTGGTAATAAAAGCAAGATGTAGTCTGACAATGATGGAGGAAAAAAAATAGCCGGGTTGTAGCTGTGGGGGAGATGTGGGAGAGAGGAAGCTATTGTAGCGTGTCAGTTAGGTTTAACCTTGATTTTTTTTAACTCTGCTTTGCTTAAGTAGACAGTGTTGTATGTATAGCATTTTAACAGCATTTTACCAGTATTTCATCTTAAAAGGTCACTGTTGACCAATTAGCCCATGCCTGGCACGTCTGGTGTTTCCCATCCCACAAACCAGTCAGGTCGCTAAAAGCCAGCGGTGACCTCCGTCACCGCAGGCAAAATAATCACAACTCACTGACTTTTACG
Organism: Pelmatolapia mariae; assembly: GCF_036321145.2. NCBI lineage: Eukaryota > Metazoa > Chordata > Actinopteri > Cichliformes > Cichlidae > Pelmatolapia > Pelmatolapia mariae. The sequence continues at coordinate 14,454,213 of NC_086235.1, read as the reverse complement.
GCTGTTTAGTTTGTTTCAAATGCCAGATCCTGCATTTATCACAAATACACTTGAATATATTATCTTTTATATTAATTTTTTAACATAAAATTCTTGCTTCCCAAGTTTGCTTTTTCCCCTCTGTATTGTAAAGTGCCTTTCATTATGTAACCATGTATTATATGTTTGAAACTCCTTGAAGATCTCATCAAAAAATTATAGCAACCACCACAATAAAGATCTGCATTTTTGACAGGCTTCATACTTAATTTTTAAATTAGATTTCTTGAAACTATGCACTCACCGGACACTGTTAGGTTCACCTTGCAGGAAGCAGGTTTGGCCATCTTTTGTCTTCTTTACAACACGGATTAACAAGGTGCTGGAAATATTCCTCCGAGTTGTGGTGCATATTGACATGATAGCATAGATGCTGCAGACTTGTTGTCTGTACATCCATGATGTGAACTTTTCATTCCATCACATCCCAGATGAGCTCTATTGGATTGACATCTGGTGACTGGAGGCCATTTCAGTACACTGAACTGATTTTCCTGTTTAAGAAACCAGTTTGAGATGATTTTGGGACACAGTGTGTATCCTGCTGGGAGCAGCCATCAGAAGACAGGTCAAAGGTAGTCAAAGGGATTGAAATTGCTGTCAACAATACTGATTTAGGCTGTTGTGTTTAAATGCTGCTCAGGTGGTACCAAGGGACCAAAGTGTGCCAAGAAAACATTGCTCAAACCATCACACCACCAGCAACAGCCTAAGCCATTGATAAAGGGCAGGGTGGATGCATATTTCCTTGTTTACTCCAAATTCAGACCCTGTACTATGAATGCTGCCACAGAAATGGAGACTCATCAGACCAGGCTACAATCTTCTGTTGTGTGGTGGGTCTGTGGGAACTAGAGCCTCAGTTTCCTGTTCTTAGCTGGCAGGAGTGATACATGGTGTGGTCTTCTGCTGCTGCATTCCATCTGCTGCAAAGTTCAATATGACGTGCGTTCAGAGATGCTCTTCTGCTCACCTTAGTTTTGAAAAGTAGCTATTTGAGTTACCTGTTACCTTCCTATCGGTTTGAAGCCGTCTGGGAATTCTCATCTGACCTCTGACAGAAACAAGGCATGTGCCCAGAGAGCTGCTGCTCACTGAATATTTCTCCTTTTCAGGACCATTCTCTGTAAACCCTAGAGATGGTTGTGTGGGATAAATCCCAGTAGAGCAGGAGTTTCTGAAATACTCAGACCAGCCTGTCTGGCACCAACAAACATGTCACATTCAAAGTGGTTTAAATCTTTCTGATGCTCAGTTTGAACTTCAGCAGGTTAACCATGTCCGCATGCATTGAGTTGCTGCCATGTGATTGCCTGATTAGATACTGGTGTCAACAAGCAATCCAACAGCTTGCTGACGTACCTAATGAAGTGGTTGGTGCATTTACAGAATGTGTATTCTCATATTGATCAATAAGTGTCACATATGCAGTGTCTATGGTTTAATACAACTCTAATTTTCAAGAACATTAAGCAGGCATTTTATCAGTAGTCGTTTTACGTTTGGGGTAATAAGGAGGAATCAAAGTTGTAATAACAGGGAAACATGAAGTTATTAACACTTAATTGCCAAAGTATTATCCAAGTAACAATCAGTAAGTATCATATCAACCATGATCATGAGTAATATCTCTACCAAACCATCACTCATCATAATCATAATGTATATCACGTTAAACGTCTAATTCCTCATGTAAGCACAGCTGGTTGAAGTAATCTGCTAGTCACGTGTTTAGGACATCAGCCTCCGTGGGCCTGATTATAGTTTCAAAATACCAAGAAAAAAGAACCTTTGCACAATTGTTCAGTAAAGCTGCCAGATTAAAGCTTGTGTAGCATCTGTTTCTGAAACTTTCTACGTGTTGTGGTGGGTCGCTATCTGGGTCCACCCATTTATCTTTCTTTTCACACATGAACTTCAAACAATTTCCTTGTTTCATACATTTAGCACACAGCAGGAAACGGTGCGCTTCAAAGTACTGGAAATAATAAGTGAAATTAGAGCGAGCGAGCTGCTTGGATATAGCATGCAGGTGGCAGTAACCATGACACCCACATAAAGTACCAGTCAAAAGTCTAGACACATATGTGGAGGATATGAAATTAGAGTCCTTTATGAGTTTTTTCATTCTGTTTCTTATGTATCGTAACATAATTTCTTTGTTGCCTTGACTGTGTTGCCGTAGGGAATGTGCAGTGGGAATGTAAAGAGCAGAAATGAGCAGTAAGGGTTTTTGTCCAGTGTTGGTCAAGTTACTTGAAAAAAGTAATCAGTAACTAATTACTGATTACTTCCCCCCAAAAGTAATCCTGTTACTTTACTGATTACTTATTTTTGAAAGTAATTATTTACTTAGTTACTTTTTAAAAACATGATTTACAACCAGAATAGGAAATAAAGCGATAGATCTTTCAGCCCAATTCTACTTTTTCTGCATAATCCATTATATAAAATGTTATCAAATGAAAAAGTCTCTTTTTAAAAATTGTTTTATTAGTTTTAATCTTTTAACTTAATGCATCAAGCAAACATTAAATTATATGCAACATTCTCTGACTGGAAGAAATTTGTTTAACATTTAAACCTATTTTCTGCATATTCCAGCATATAAAATAAAATAGTTTTTTGTGTTTACACTCAGTCTTTCAAATAGATGCACATAAAACACAGCAGAAAATAAATAAAATCAAAGACTCAGCAGTCCTGGGTTTTTTTTATTAACATTTTCACCTGTTTAGCAGGAGTGGGGCAGGCGGAGGTTTGCCCTGGTGCAGGTGTGCCGCAGCGGTCAGTGGAAGGATCTGGGAGTTTCTCTGTGAAGTTCACATTCCCGTGGCAGCGTACTCGGTGCTTGCGCGGAAGTTTATGGTTTGGGTTTTTTTCGCTGTAAAAAGAAGTTTTCTTCCCGCGCAGTGAACAGCGGACGCTAATGTTTTGTCACTTTTTACGGAATCAAACTCAAAGTAAGTCAGTACTTCCACGCTTTAAACGCTGCACAGTCATATGCTCTCTCGCACTCGTTATATTATCCATTGTTGATCTGCACACAGCTGTTGCCACGAACGTCGCACTCGCTTTCGTCATTGTCATGAGACACTCTCGCAAAAAAATCACGGTTTTAGTAACATAGTAACGCAGCGTGCTTACGGGAAAGTAACGGTAATCTAACTACCTTTTTTGCAATAGTAATCCCTTACTTTACTCGTTACTTGAAAAAAGTAATCGGATTACGCATTACTGCCCATCTCTGGTTTTGTCTGTGTTGATTGTGCACTGACCTATTGGCAATGCCTTCTCCAGTAGTGGGGGCGGGAATCACACCTCTCTTACCTCGCTCAGTACAGACTATTTCCTGTTTAAGGTATTTACCATGCACCAAATCCTGTAATCTTAGCAACACTTTACTCTTAAGTGTTACTTCATTATGGTTGTTCATTGTAAAACAAAAAGGTGAAGTCTGAAGTTGTTATGTTTCCTAAGAAGCTTCAGACCAAATCCATTGCTGTGTAAGCTAGCTCCTTACAGAGCTCTTTAGCCATTCTTTCACAATTGTTTGTAATGGCATGGTGAGGTGCTTGATTTTATATACCTGCGGCAGTACTGTTACTGTACTGAAACCACTTGAATTCAAAGATCTAGAAGCATGGCTCAATACTTTTGTTCATGTAGTTGGTGAGTGTGTCCAAATTTCGACAGGTACTGTAGCTGAATGGACCTCACTATTAGCTGTTTGTATATCAGTGGAATCCAACATCTTTTTACTCAGGAGCTGGCAGGTTCAAAACCCAGTTTGTATTCTCACATGCAGTGCTGTCAGGGATGTCTAGAAAAGTAAAGGCCTCTGTACATGTGTGAAAACTGATTGCCTGATTAGAGGTAATTTGCGTTATTCTGCGAAGAGAGTAGCTCACTCCATTCAATGAATTTTCTTTCTTTTTCTTTTTTTTTTATTAGAATTTTTGTGGAATGGCCTTCGCTTCCTAGAATCAGAACACATTTTTTTTCAGAAATGTTGGCACAATGGTCAAATCCAGAAAGCATTACACTACAAATGTCCAGCTAAATGATTTTCATGCTTCTTCATTCAGCACACAAAATTGGATTTTTTTAATGATCCTTTAACATGGTAAAGTTGGATTAGAGCTCACAATGTGCCACTGTAAAACTGAAACAGGCCTCTGAATATCAGTGTGGTTATTTTGATAATAATCATATTTCCCAATTATTGTTTCACTAATCATCAATTATCTTTAACAACATTACTGATAAACTGTTGTTTTTGTTTAACAAAAGGACGTTTCTAACTAACAACAACCTTGATTATGATTAAGATTGCTTATTAATCTTTGATTGCTTTTATGTAACCCCTTAAACCCCTTATATTTTTGCCTTCCTTTAGTCTTACACCTTGCCACACTGCTATCACACAGCTTTCTGTAAGTCACGTCTGCAGAAGTAGTTCTGGGTTCTGGTTGGTTTCTTTTATTTCCCACCACTGCATTGTTCAATTCATCTAAGACGAACTACAGAATTTCTAGTTTATCATGAAGCTGAAGCCTAGTTCCTGGCAAGACACTGCGGGGGACAGTTATAAGGACTAGCGGCCCGTGCCTTGAGCTGGCACTGACAGTAGGGGAGCCGCAGAAACCCTTCCCTCTACCGGTTCATCCAGCTCCCAGAGGAACGCTGGTAAACACTGCACATCAACCCTGAGGCCAATTAGCCTGCAAGATCAGCCTAGTGAGAGGCCTGCTGAAAAAGGGAGGGGGACTTAATTCAAAGAGCAGACTCTGCGAGAGTTCAGCTATCCTAATCGCTAAAAGAGCACAGGTCCCAGGGGCAACGTTCAAGCTTACTGGAAATATGAAGGAGTTTTATTGTTTGCAAAAAATAAAAAATAAAAAATTTAAATGGTGAAATGGTCCACAATGGAGATTTTACATAATCATGGACTGTTATGTTATGAAAAATAACGAGCTAGAGAGGGGTGTCTACAGAGGTTATTAGTCCGTAAACCTTAAAGGCAGATCCGCCCACAACCTGCTCTTCTATCTACCAGACAGCACACTTTTGTTTTTTGCAATTATTTGAGAAATTTAATTTTATCTTTAGTTCAGCATTCATCACAACAACGAATATGGCTCATAAGCTGTAATAGCATTGCAAGTGTGAGAGACTGAGGATAACAGGAGAGCCTGCAAAACACAAAACTGTTAATTAGAATCATACAGTATCCAGGCAACAGTTACAGTTACAGAGTGAGATTAGCTATTTAGTGGGGCACCATCCTGCTCCTGTTGGCTCTCCATTTGACCTCTGTCCTTGACACTTACTCTGTACCCATCATGTTTTACTGCCAGATACTTGAGCCACGATGCTCCAGTAAGATTCTTTGTGTGGGCGAAGCTTGTGAACAGATTTACAAGATATGACAACTGTGGGGTTTTTTTCCTGAGATGTTTTTCACACTATTGTTTAATAATTTGTTTCTGAATAAGTTTATTTTTCCCCTGAAGTAAAAACACAAAACACACACACACACACACACACACACACACACAAAGAAATAAATAAAAACTGTGTTCAGAAAAATATTGCAACAAAGATTCAAAATATAAAGTTTCCGTTCAGGGAAATTAATCTGCCACAAACAGATTATTTCTTATTATTAGATCTTATTTATTAAATTATTCTGTAATTTACACTTAGCCTACACAAATACTCCTTGTACGCATAAAATTTATTGAAAGTAATTAAATACGCTACTTTGTGTGTTTTAGTTCTGTTGCTCAGGATACGCAGTTGTAGTTCACTGTACACTGTTTGCTATAAATCCAGTGAACATATTTAATAATAAACATGATCTTTCAACCACAATTTTGTAATACATTTGTATGTACTGAAAAGCGTACACTCCACATACACTCTGGTCCAGTGTGCAAATTTAATATAATGTAATTGCTGCTTGGATTGCCCACACAAAGAGTGTTTGCCTTAAATGAATGAAGCGCCACATTTGAGCAGATCGTGTGGTGGAAGGTGTAGAAAAAAAACACTTGACTCTCCTACCAGAAGCCAAGGTTTACATTAAAACTCTTGGCTGTGGTTAGCTTTCAGCAATAAAAGCACTTATGGCTAAATATACAAAATCAACCAAACAAGAGCTGGAAGTTATTAAAATAAAAATATTAGTGGCTATTAATCCATTTTGCCATCCTTTTATCCAAACAGTGGAGCTGTAGCCTATCACAGCTGACACCGGTTGGCCCTGGACGGTTCATCCAAGTGATAAACAACCATTTGGACTCATATTCACACCTAGAATAACCAGTTAGCCTAACAAACAAACAATAATGTGTGTGTGTAAAAGCCCACTCCAGTACAGAAAATCCACCCAAACTCCACTCCTCAACACATCAGCATTCCTTCCCCCCCCCCAAAAAAAAAAAAACTACTTTTGGCTGCTCCGTTATTCACAGAAAGTCACCAGAGCAGGTAGCTCTGAATGTTTGACTTGGCGGATTTTTACACCACTTCCTGACACAGCCCCTAGGGATTTTTTTAGTAGTTAGGCAAATGTGTAAACTAAACTATGGAGGCATTTTTCCAACCCCAAACCTTCTTGCTATTAGGCGACGGTGCTCACGACTGTCTAACTGTACAGCTCAACATCCAACAAACATATTAAAAGTCAACCAGTAGTATTAAGCATGAACTCATGCTGTAGTTTACGTCAAAAAAGAAACCTTTAAGTCACTGAAACGTGAATCTACACTTCAATGTGGGCTCACTTTGTTATGGTATAGTTTCTATAGAGTTTGCTGTAATTCTAATAACTCAGATTCAGTGGAAGCCTTGTTCTCGTTGTCCAAGCACTATTTCAAAAACTTAGATATGTCAAGAAATGCTTTTTTTGTTTGTTTGGTTTTTTTCACGATTGGAGTGGAAGAACTTGACTTGACACAGACCTCTGACCTTAACCCCATCTGATACCTGAGGGATGAACTGGAACACCACCTGCTAGCCAGCCAGTGAACAGCACAGGACCTCTGGCCCTCAGTGATACTCTTATAGCTGAATTGGAGCAAATCCCTGAAGACAGATTCTAAACTGGAGGCTGTTAAAGCAGTACGTTAGTTCCCATGGTTTTGAAATACGTGAACTCTCACAACGGTAACACTTGGATGACCAAGGTTTATTTTGTAGTTCCTAGCTTCATACTGAATATACGTTTTTCGGGCACATTATAGTTATGCAACATTGTAGTTTACTTTTTGCAAACATCTATATTTACCATTATATTACCATCATTATTTCAGCTTCTCTGTGCATGCAATATGCTTATCTGAATCGAAGGTTTGAGAACAGTGGGGCTTCTCTGCAATACAGAGTGCAAAACCCTCTGTAACATTTTGTTCTGGGCTGTTTAAATAAAGTTGCTTGAATTGATTTGCCTACCCACAATGTCAAGAGAAAATGCGGTGGCCTTATTCTCACCTCCAGCAGTGTTCGGTTGTTTTGCCCGATGTCATTAAGCGAACGTTTTTGGCAGTTCTTCAAACACACTCAAACGCTGCTGAGAGGATCCATCCAGTGTAACTTCTTTTTGTTATCCTCCGTGTCATAATAGTTGATTGTGGACTTTCTGTCGGACTCAGGCCATAAACTTTCACAGACACAAGAAGCCTAACAAGACCCAAGCATGTCTGCTCCAAGACACCGATCCAGTGGCTTTTCTCTGCCTCTCTGTCTGCTTCAGAAAATGAGAGAAGCTTCTCAAAAAAAAAAAAATGTGACTCTACAACAGTAGCCTGTGTGTCCCCAAGGATAGTGAGCTAGTACGGTCTGCCAGTCTATCACACAGGAGCACACTGCTTTTGTGACAAACTGGCAGACTAACATCTTTCATTCCTGTAGCTCCTCTGTGCTCTTCTTCTTCTTCCTAGACAATCCTCACAATAACCTCAGTGGTGAGTGCATGACTACACAGTGCTCCCCATTGCTTTCTGTTGACTCAGTGGTGGATATCAGCGCCTGAACATGCCACATTCATTAAGAAAACGCTTTAAAGGCACACCAGAGAGATGTCAAAACATCACAAAAGGTCAGATTTAATTACTTCTCATTGTACGCCGCACAGGTTTGCAAAGCAAAACAGCAACAAAAAAGAAGAAGAAGGAGAAATATATATATATATATATATCCTCACAGTCACTAAAATAATTTGCTTTCAGCAGGAACGTTATGCTTTGTCAAAGTTTGCCACAGGATAGACTTACATGCAAGCTCTATTTTAACAGGTGAGCTGCCTGGCCATCCTTAAATCCTTCAGAGGCTGTATCCATTACAGGATCCATGAAAGGTGGGTAAGAGGCAGAGAGCATGGAGGGGCTGCTTCACTGCACACCACACAACCTCTCTTTACACTCAAACTGGCAATTGTTAAATTCACACCCATGTCAGTCTTCTTCACAATTTAGAGCCCTATCAGGTATCTCCTGGTGGACAGAGCTTTCTGCCGTCCCCGACGTTTCCAAATGAAATAGCAAAATGTTTCAGCAGTCATTATTTGGCGCTCCCCCCCACCAACGCTCCCTTTATTACACAGCCTTAAAGATTCATGAAGAGAACGCGCATTCAAATAAGCTTAATATCCATCCTGCTTCATACTAGTAACAACGCGGAGGGCAGAGGGAAGTGAATCATAGTGCCCCAGTGACTTGGAATTGCCGCGATATGCAAATGTGTGAGCTGGTGCAATAGATTATTCAAATGCATGAATGCTTTGCCTTTGGGGTCACCCTACTGCAGAGCCGTGGTCACTCCCCGTGTGTAATAAACCCCTTGTGATGTGTTTCCTCTCCGGATTCTGGGGAGTAATGACCGTGTCCAGACATATGGGTGACACAGTCTAGCTGGTGGTCTTGTAGACCACCCACATACCAACGGATGAGTGGTTACTTGACATCCCACCTAACACCCCCCCCTCCTAAGACCACTGGAAATAAAATTAATTTTGAAATGTAAACAAAAAATGTTTTTAATTGGTTTTTTTGTTTACATTCTGGTTCATCAGAAAATACGTCTGGGAAATTAAAAAATAAATAAAAACAAAGCTAAAATTATTGCGCGAACCTGCAAATGTTTCATCATTTTGCTTATTATTTCCAAGCATCCCTGGAGAAAAATCTCTTGTTTTGAAACTGGAACACAGATTTATTGAAGAGAAGAAAGGTTAAGAGTTCTGGTTTGCGTGAAGCTTTGAAGCAATTATGCCTTCCACTCTTAAATGCATTGATGTTTGGCAAAACAAGCCAGATTTATAATGTGCAGTGTTTGTTTCTAGCTTTATTTACAAGATGTATCCTGAAGTTTACAGGTAGTCTCTCTAGTCGCTGTTTTATACCGAACATTATTAGACTGTGTGTGTCGTACACAAGTCATAAAATCGCTATAAAATCTTCTAAAACAGCACGCTTTTTATCCAGAATTTCTCAAATTAAATATGGTTAAATATGAGCCTAAAGTATTCTGGTTTATGTGCATCAGTGGTTTTATGAGTCTCACATATGTAGGGAGCAGGAATGGAAAAAAAGCCAAAAAAGATGGATAATAAATAGTGAAGACAAAACGATTCTCTGACTCTGACTGGTCAAGGTTTCTTTTTGTTCTCAAGTTAAATCATCTTTTGAATATCTTGAACACAAAAGATTTGAGAGGAGATTGGAAGGTTAGAAACTTGTGGATTGCCTTCCTCGGGCTTCCTTTGGTTGTCAGCGCCAAGCAAGCTTGCACTTATGAAAGAATCTTCGTTACTTTTTTTAAAAAAAGAAAAAAAAACAGGCAAAATTATTCTTGAAGCAGCCCTGCACACTCCTTTCATGCAACACTTGGCACTGTAGTTGTTAGCAAATATTACTCTAACAGGAGTAAAAGTGCATTTATCGAGGGCTTTTTGAGCCTTGTAAATAGCATTGTCAACAGCAATCACAGAAATGAAAACCCACTTTTCGTGCAGTAGAAAGAATCTCTCCGGGGTCCATCATTTTCTTTTGCAGACTTTTCTAACACTGGCACACTTGAAATCATGTTTATGAACATTGCTCATAAGATGAATACAAAAAGAAAATCCAAGTCTTTTTCACATTAAAAAAGAAGAATAGTTTGACTTCTCCTTAAAGTTTTTCAATAAGAGTTGAAAACTTTCACCCACCTCTCCTCCATGATTCAAAGTGCCAAAGTGCAAGGTAAGTCAGGTAAATTTTGCATGCTATTTGTTAAATTAGCAGCTAATAAGAAACCATGCCCCACTGCAGCTTGATCCATCTGCCACCGATCTAAGGCGGCAACTGCTAATTGCTAACGCCCACACGAGCGTCAGGCAGGCGTATTGATTCCTCATTCTCACATCTCAAACATCTTGAATGACACTGAGAAGCCAGTTGCAACAGACCAGGGTATTACAGGGCACCATGTTGCTGGAGGGGGGGTAACTAACTGGGGCCGTGCAGTTACTGCTGTGCTTGCACTAAAAAACTCCTTGGACTGTAACATATAAGGACAAGGGACAGGCGGCTAAAGCGAGGAAGAATGAAAAGTACATCACCGGCAGATATAATTAAACCTGTGGTTTTAAAAAGCAAAGATTAAGTGTGTTTAATGGATCAATAACGATGGACAGACAAGACAAAGAAGATTAATCAAAGTGCTCAGAAAATAGAGCACTTAGGCAAGCAATTAATATGTCAAGGGAACCTCGCAGGGACAAAAAAAATCAGTAAAAATAAATGTAAAAACGAACAGCTTCGAGGGCTATTACTTAGGATTATCACCATTGATTTTGTCTATAGCTGCGTGTGTGTTTGATGTTAATATCCATATTGATTCACCACTTTTTAGCAGCTTTTGATAGACACCACTCACACATTCCACCTCATAAAACTTTCAGATTTAGATTTCATTACAATGTCCAGACCGTTCCCTCATTTCCTCAAGGAAGGTTATGAACATCGATCTGCCCTAGATAGAAAGCATAAGTTCAGCACGTGCTTTGGTGAAGTGTGTCTCAACTTTTATATTAGCGTAATAGTGCATCAAAAACAACTGGGACTGGAAGCCCCCAAGTCAATATGGCTGCCGGCCAGGACAAGCTAATTTCTTTGGCTTTGCTTCAGATGTTTTGCATAACATGACTTATACTGACTGACAAAAAGTAGGAAGAAGAGGCACAGACAGAGGCAGGAATGGAAGTAGAGCTTACCGTGCATAATAACCCATGCATATCAGCGAGCCAGAGCTGAGCTGTACTGTACAGGATGTACAGTACTGTGTATTTATTTCGGTCATGCATTTAAAGCAACCACAAGCCTTCATTACCTAATGATGACAGATAATGGTAACAAGAATAAATTAAAGGGTTCCTGTCTTTTCCATTTTGATCAGGGCTGTTGTTGTTTACTGTGGTTTTATATGCCGGACCCTCAGGACTCACAGACTCAATCTCATGCAGCCAGCTTTGTTCCTGGCTCTACTGAAGCAGAAAAGGTGGACTCTTACTGGAAATCTCCAGGCTTTTCTCCTTGTGATGGTATCCTCCTTCCTCTGTGTTCAATTTCACTCCACTTGACTTACACATTTCTAGACATTTACTGTGAGAAATTAGCAAATCAAGCAGCAGTGTCATCTTGGACGGTTGTTTAAAACCCCCTTTTCTCTCCCAGCTCTATTGATTGCAGTGTAAAATACACAGGACACACTCCTCAAGATTCTATTACAATCTGTTTCATCATGTATAATTTCAACAGATTGGATGATTTCTTCTTCCTCTTTTAAAAAAGAAAGAAAACCTATTTGTATAATTCTACCTCAAGTGTTAAATTATCCTGCCTGACAAAAAAAAAATCTTGAAATGACTGGTGCACTTAACTTGAAAATGTTTTGATTTTGACACCGTCTGCACTTACAATATGAATAACGGCGTGCTTCCCCCCTCCCCCCCCTCCCCCCTCCACATCTCTATCAGAAATTTCTTGTTATTGCCACTTAACAGTAACTTTATGGACAAACGAGAAGCTACTGCATCATCCAGTTCCCCTTTTCTTTCTCTTTTCTTGACAACTACACCTCTTTATAACCGTCTGCACAAAGATCCTTTCCTAATGGAGCACTAAAGAATAAAAAAAATAAAAACAGATAGCATAGCAAAAAATGATGGAGGATCTGTAAACCTGGTACCTATTTGCTTGTCATCATGATGCATGCAGAGGCAGCTGCAAACATCCATCCATCCATCCATCCCTGATCCATTCATCCAAAAGCTATGCCTGCTTTATCCTGGGAAGGGATGGAGTTTATCCCAGGTGGCCATAGGATAAACTTGTCAACATACTGTAGCCCATCTATAAATTATTGTTGATTTTTAAGCAATAAAAATATCATTACCGTATAGGTGACTTCTTAATAATAAAAATAATTGTCTAACTGTAACTGCCAGCCATGGTAACTTTGCTTTTATCCACACAAGTCTCCAGCACTTTGCAGTGATTAATATGGCCTTTATCAACGTTAAAGAACCAGCCAAAATCTTATGACCACACTAATGGTTCAAATAAACTCTATGCATTTCTGAGTGCAAAGGTGAAGGTAACCTGATAAGATGAGCCACAAAAACTGCATCTTACATTACGATTAGGCTCAGTCTTGTTAGACAGGGCTTTGTGCTTCTTCTGGTGTTTTTTTCCTTGTTTTTCCACCCAGTCAGCTGCAGTGCATTTATCTGCAGAGCCTCCTAAAAAACATCTGCTACAGAGCAAAATATGGGGGTACTAAGAGGAGTTTTGAAGTCCATCCATCCATTTTCTTGACTGCTTATTCATTTCAGGGTTGCAGGGAGTTTTGAATGCGATATCTGACGTATGTGAAAAGATAATGGACACGAGCTTTGTGCGTGAGCAGTGTATCAGCAGATGGTTGTTACTGTAATCCACTTGTGTGAAAGAATGAGGCTTCATTTCCTTAGAGTCTGTTTGGGTCTATGTCGCTTTTCTATCTTTTGGATCAAACACTCATTTTACCTCCTCTGCTACTCTCAATAAGCCACTGAAATCTTGGCAACATCACAGCAGATGTAAATACTGCTAAAGTAAGTCATGTGGTCATTTTTGTGCATCCATTACTCTTTAGATTGTGCTGTCCAAACACAGTTTCCTTCTCTTGATGTGTTGCTCTCCGTTTTGTGGAGTGGTCAGGTTGCAATCCTGTCTAGACGACTTCAGCTGTGATTTTATTACACGAGTAACAGATTAAAACTATTGTTGGTGATCTAAATATCACACATTGTTAATAACACAGTTTGTGTAACTGTTAGTAGACGTGTGGATATTTGTAAATTCTTATTAAAGCTTCTCTTCTGTTATTAGTGTATAAACACCGAATAAATGAATGAACGGGTAACCAAACTCCACTTTATGTAATACTATTAACATGTTCGTATACCTCGAAAGTGAGAAACTCAGTGTTAACTTACTGAGATGCTCGCACTATGAATCAAAAGACATTGATAAATTAATAAACTAAATTTCAAAATATCCTTATATCAGTTTATAGCTCAGATACAGTGAATTAAAAGTCATCTGACAACATTTAATAACATATATTTAACTATGGTTGCGTTAAATATATGCCATTCCATTAAGATCAACACAGTGTAATGCATCAGATGTTGCTGCATAAAAAGCAGATGGAAAACAGTTTAATTATCAATACCCCTAATGGCCTTAGATTATGAAATAAACTCATTTTACAAGACAGAAAAAGCTGATAGTTTCAAGTAAATATGCTAAATTGACTTTTATGAGCTTGTGTGAGGCTCTCTGACCTCTGTGGCATTTACTGTATTGTCCTACTAGGCAATTTCCAACCATCTGGTACTCCAGGCAAGCTCAAGTAAATGTTAAGATGTACTGTATTTGCAACTATTATCTGCTAGCCTGTCTCGCAGCACATAATTCCTCTCCATTCTCCCTCATGACAATAATTTAAAAAAACAAAATATGAACATGAGATGGTGAAAAGTGGAATTGAAATGGATTTTGCCATTTGAAAGAGTGACGAACAACATCTCTGTTAATTCACATACACCATACACTACAGCAGCGGCAGATGTGTAGGGGCATAATTACACACAATAACTGCAGTTATTTATTATTCAAAGTCAGCAGTGTAAACATGTTCATAGACCCCTCAGCCTAGCACTCCCTACCCCAACCTCCTGCTGTTGTTGTTGCCGCCGCTTCAGCTGCCGTTGTTCCCGCTGTTTTGTCTTGTTGCTCCATTCGCCATTCCTGCTTCCTTTCACCCTCAGCTTGCTCTACCTTTCTCCCCCCCCACACACCCCCTCTCCAATTCATTGTGAAGCCAGATGTTTATTTTACAGCATGAGCGCAGAAGAGATATATAAAAAAAGACTAAGTTAAGAAACTTATCATGGAGAGAAAAGGTAGAGGTTTAGCAACACAATGAAGAATTTTGTCAGTTTTTAAACCAGAGAACAGAAGCATCCTTTAGTTTTAAGAAATGCAGCAGCAGGTATGGGGGGGGGGATTTTTTTTTTTTTTTTTTTTTTTTTAAACCCTCCTTAAAGATCCCACTGAATTCCTGATGCATTATTGACCTCTAGTGGACGACGTTAATATGAGGAATAAATAGTGTGAACAGCAGCAGTGTTAACCACATTAATTATATGACACTTGACCAGATCAGTGTTTATCAAGTGACTCCAAAATGGACTCAATTAACTGCAGAGGACCATCATCTCCACTGATAAGAACCTTAGATTAAATTCACCCATTTCCATCGGATTGGTACAGAGATAAACAGCGGCTGGAAATCCAGCCAATAAGCCTTCAGTTTTAAGGCTGAATGCTCCCCATGTGTTATATTATACAAATGGAAAGCCATAGGCAAACAGTGTGCAAATTATGCAGATATTCAAAATTATAACCATTTCATTGTTCAGTTGATGACTGACTTTGAATCTATATGCAAAATGTGCAGCCAGTCAAAAATCCAGCACTCACATTAAGACAACCGAGTACAGCAAAGAGATTTTTATTCAGACAAAGGTGTGAAAGAGCTTTTCTTGTTCCCATTTTGCAGCGGAGTTGAAATTCAGTAGAAACGATCATCAAGTATCTTCACTTCTTCTCTATTGGAGCGTCATCCCTCACCACTGGGAATATTTCTATTTCCTTGATGATCCGTTTAGCAATAGTCTCATTGTTTGCTGAAATCATCCTCCGAGACATTAGATCGAATGGTCCCCCTAAATTGTCAAAACAAAGCATTTATTAAGGACTCCTGCAGTCAGTGTTTTCAACAAGTAACATATTGCTTTTACAATATATTCATTAACACTCATTTCCAAGCACGTATGATCATCTGTTTGAGACTTTTAAAAATCATACAAACCATCAACATCCAGGAGGATTCCTCCAGCTTCTTTGACTATAACTGCACCAGCAGCAATATCCCAGCAGTGGATCCCGATCTCAAAGAACGCCTCGACTGCCCCGGTCGCCACCAGACACATGTTTGTAGCAGCTGTTCCTGACCCACGTAGCCTGTCAGGAAACGTCAGGGGAAAAAAACCCTCAAAGTAAGGGACACTGGGAATTGCAGAAGCAGTGAGGAAACATACCACATTGGTCAACAACAGCAAGTTTGCTGCCACGTTTGACACTGAGTGACACATGAATCTACATTTGAAATATGATGAATCCAAAGTTATGTGGATCAATCCATCGTGGTACAAGGCACTTTACATATTTACAGATAAAAAGGGGAAATGCAAGTTTTGTTGATCTAAAGCGGTTTCATCATCTACCTTGAGTTTGAACCCGCTGCATCATTAAATGTTTTGGTCTTACCCTCTTTACTGTTGGTGTTCCTTGGCATACAGTGTGCCTTTCCCCACCCTTTACCTTCACTAGCTAGTTAGGCATTTCAAAATTACTTTGTAAGGTTTAGATAAAGATGAGAGTTTGGCTGAAAACACTCCTTAAAAAAAAAATCATCCTGTTCACCCTCTGCAATTAAATGCTGAGCCAACAGGTCCTTTACAAACCTCCAGACTAAAAGGACACCTTGTTTATCGGAGATGCCAGCTGCTTCGACAAAAACTAGACTATTTGACACCCAATCAGAGCAGGCTGTATTGATCTGCATACAACAGGCAATAAGCCTGTTCCTTTGACAGCAATTTATGCATTTTCCTGTCATGTTGAATATACATAGGATTTAAAAAAAAAAAAAAAAAAAAAAAATTGCAGGCAATTTTGTTGAACCGTGGCTGCAAAAATCCCTGTGGAAATGACTTTTGACTGCAATGCACAGTATAGCGTTTCAATCCAGGCCCACTTACCCATGCACTGGGATGCAGAGGATCTTTTGCATTGTGGAGAAGATCTTTGTCACTTTTTCTGGGCTTCTATCAGTTCCATGCTCAGAGATGATTATTGACTTGTTAATGTCTGCAATGAGAGCAAGTCAAACATTCTTAGTATGCTACAATAGACATACAAGACTCAGGTTCAGAAAGTGGTACATTGTGTGTCCAGATTTATCAATAGTCCCAAATGTTCATTTCAAAATGTTCTTAATACGGTGTCCATTTGCTGGTTTTAACTTAATAGACTAAATCGCGCGTCATGAGAACATTGTACCTTTCACATCAGACACCTGAATGGGTTCCTCATCACAGAAAGCTCCCTTCCCCCTTCTTGCTTTGTACATCTTGTCCTCCAAGCAGCTGTATACCACACCAAACTCCAACTGAAACAGATTTAATTTTTAAGATTGACTTAATCCAGAGATTTGTGCACATTTTCTCTAATATAGTAGCTTTGTTTGCTGCTGATACAACCAAATTTCCCCTTGTGGGACAATTAAAGGATTATTCTATTCTATTCATTTGACGTACCTCCTTATTGACAGCAAATGCAATCGAGACAGCCACAAATGGGAATCTGGAAGCAGTTTCACGTGTATTACATTAGTTAGTCAGAAAAGCTTAAATAGACACTCCTAGCCTAGAAAGTTATATGCATCTTTCAGTGCATCACTTGAAAAGCTTACCCATGTACAAAGTTTGTGGTGCCATCCACTGGGTCTATGATCCATGTAGGTTTATCAGTCAAGATACATGGCTCCCCTTTGGCAACTGACTCCTCCCCAATGAAACTGCACAACAGAAGCAGCAGTGAATCAGTGAGGAATACCCAAATACAACAACAGATATATATTTATATATATAGGGGATGGTGGGTATGCATAGCTCACCAGTGTGTGCCTTCTCCAAATTCCTCTTTAAGAGACCCGATGATGATTTTCTCGACCCTCTCATCAGTCTTGGTGACGAGGTCCACAGTGGAGCTCTTTGTCATGACTCTGATTTCACTCTCTCCAGCTTTCCTAATTTCCTGATTAAATTAAATATTGGCACATTGTCAATCCACCTTAAATTGTTTTTTTAAAGAATGCCCATTTCAGCTTTTTAAACATTAGTATTGGGATGTTTAATGCTGTGTGCACACTTGAAGTTAGCCACCAGACAACAAATGGGTGTTCAAGACATACCGCTCCAGCTTTTCTTGCCACTGCAACAGCAAAGTCATATGCCTTCTGCCATGGATCTTCCATTTTGCTTTTTAATGGGGCTTGCTTAGGAGAGTCTGTAAAAGAAAAGCAGCCTGTAAAATTGTTACAGCCAAAAAACATTAGACCATCCACAAGGCAGAGCTAAACAATGCAACAAATGTCCGAGTTATTTTGTCCATCCTAACTGGTATTCACAAAGACTGAGTTACTATACTTAAAGATGATGTTTCAAGTCTCTCTAAAACTTCACACTTTGCAAAACATTCAAAATGCACATAAAGAAAATACAAAAGACACAAAAATTGGAGGTACATATATTCAGAGCGTTGCTATGAAATGTTTAAAGCACAATATCTGAACTGAGAGTTCACACACTTAAGCAAACCACTCTTTTCAAATAACTCCTTTAATTTGTGTTTCAATAACCCAGCTTTCTTTGAGTTACCACGTTTCTGCTGGAGGTGCTTGTTGAATTGTGTTAGAAGGATCAAAGCTGCATTACATCAGCTGCATCTTAAAGGGTGCTGATTGCCAATTGGACTGCACCATGTTCCTCCGGCATTATGCGGAGAGGAAACACTTTCCAATTTGACAGTAGAGACTTTAATCATAACATCAATTTATTTTCATGTATTACTAGGGAGCATGATACTGACAGGTTTTTGTGGTTGTCACAGGTGTTTGAATGGCCCTGTCTTTGTCTCTCCCCTTGTGCACCAGAATGGACAAATCCACCACTATTCATTGCTTTTTTTCCCTTTTGGTTTGCTTAGTGGGTTCAAACTCAGTTTTGTTTTTGGTCTGTCAAACCAATAAAATACTGCTATAAACCTGCTTAATTAGCAAACTGTTTTTACAACAGTACATATTTATTGGTGTAAGACTGAAGTTGTGAGCACTGTTATGCACTAATATCAACAACATTAGACAAATGTGCAGTAGGTGTGCCATGTATATTGTACTGAAACATGTCATATGGCTGCTCTTAATGGCTGCTACAATTAGGTATCACTACCTCAGATCACATTTTGGTTTTTTAAATATTAATACATAGATATTGCTGCCTGACCGCTTTCACTGTTTCTCTCTCTTTGGCATTGTTTTGGGGGGTTTTCTTCAAGAAAAAAAAAGAAAAGTGTCCCAGCTAATCCATGCTGTTTCCACCTATCAGAATGTCTGTTTTATAGCACCGTATATCTGTGCTAAGAAGGCTGTAAAAGGAACTGAGCGTATCATTCCCATCATAAATGAAAATTAGTTAGTAATGCACTTAGGGATACGTAAATTGCATCACATTTAAATACACTCCCAGCTAAATTGATTTGAGGATTTGCAGACAGCATGCCTGCAGAGAGAACTGCCTGTTACTTAAGGACAAGACAACACCCTTGAGCACACTGTGCCCTGAGGTACTATTGTACTGCAGAACATATGGTGTCTAAGCTCTTCTGCTTCACATGGATTAGATCTACTTCTAAAGTGTGTCCAAGCAGATCAGAGAATGCTTTGTAAAAAAATCCATGCCTCATCAAGAAAAGTTTAATGTGAAGAATTAAAAAAATAAGAAGCCTTACCTTGTGGAGTCAGGTTGCCTCGAGATGCTACTGCAAGTTCTTTAGAAAAGCCTAACTTTAAATTGCCTCATTGAAGAGATGAGGCAGCTAAAAAGGCTGGCATGACAAAGTGGGAAAAGTACTGGGACCGCCCTCAGATGGTTCTCACAGCAATCAGAGGAAGAAAACATTCTGTCCCATCTCAGGGAGACCTGCAACAACATGATGGTACATTCACCATAGAGTGAGTGCATCCATATCCTTAAAAAAGTAAGTGGAAAATTTTGAGTGTCTCCCTAATTCTTGTGGAAGTCCCATAGGAAAACACACCCCACTGCCATACATTTCTGTGAGTTGTAATCGAATACAGAACAATGCATCCCAGAAAATTTCCACACTCTTAGTCTTGATATTGGATTATAAATTATGACTGATTTTTAGGGCTCGAAATCTTAGGTTGCTTTTTTGGAGGAATCAAAAATTACATTCCAGCTCTGGACTTTTAACACATGATTTGGTATGACAAACAAAGCTTCGCTTAGTTTTATATTTCCTGGCAGTTTCACATCCATTGAGCTTTCTCTTTATGTCCTTTTATTGTATTCCACTGGTGGAAAATAGTTTGAAAGGTCCCCTGGTGAGTCAGTCTCGATTATGTGTGCATGCATGGCTGTTGTTCAATGTGCCTGCTGGAAGTTGGATAAAGTCTTTACAGTATCCCCATGAACTGAGTAGAAGTAAACACAACAGATACACACATCCATATGCATCAATATTTATGTGTCTAAATGTGTATATCTCAGACAGATTTTATATCCAACTGCACTGTGAGGCAACTTAAATGTGAAAATACTCTCGTTCTCTGTTGGAATCATCTGTTTGGCACAACAGCTACAAGACGCTCAAAATGTCTAATAAAGTCTACTTAAGTCTGACAAAACCAGTCTTGACTGTTTAGACTCAGACATGACATAATACATATCCTATCTATCTTTCAAATACATGCTGCACTCAGGTCCTGAGGCATTACAAAACACTTTTTGTGCTTTTTTTCTTTTTACAAAGTCATAATGCCACTTCTCGCCCTGACAGTGGTCTTGCGTGGAGCAATTCTTTGCAGCAAGAGAAATTGTTCAGTTAAATTTTGCATGTCTCAAGGACGTGATGTTGCATCTCTGTCTGCCTTGTGATTTCAAACGTGATGATAACGGAGACATGGGGCTCGTTTATATCTAAGGACAACAACCCCCGACCCTGGGAAAGTGACCTTCTATATACTAAACAGGGCTAGTAAGACATAGCAAAATATGTGCTGTCTTCTACATTGTGTGATATGTCTGCATGAAGCAGAACAGTCAGTTTTTTTCCAGGGCACGTTTCAGCATGATGCTTGACGTTGCCACACCTTGCATAACTTGCGTTCATGTGTGTTGAAATATGTTCAGACTGTTTCTGCAGTTTGCTAATCCGCGAGTCATGACAACATGAGTGGTAAAGCAAATGTTTGGAAAAAAAAAAAAACTACATCTGCAAGGCTGCTTAAAGCAAGTGAGTCATACAGTATGGTGCTAGTCTTCACATGACAACAGCTTTGTTAAACAATCTGCTTCATCGTCCCCTTGATGAAGTTGTGGATTTGCTAGTTCAGAGTGGGATATTACATGGTGGGATTTCTTGAAAGTTTTGTTTGACTGGGAGCTGCAGGAGAGCAGTTGTCACCCCGATGTCCCCGTTGTGCACTAAATATAAGATGTTCTCAGAAATGTTGGGAGACACGCAGAGGAAAGTGACAGGACAAGCAAAACAAATACATCAGTCCTGCTGTCTCCCTGGCAGGTCCGTTATGAATAATTTATCCGGGATGATGGATGTTTCGGATGTTTGGTTCCCTTGAATCACAGCTGTAACTGAGGCCTGCCATGAAGGTCAGCGGTGCACCCTGAAAGATGAGGCTTTATCAAGTCACCAAGCCCCTTTTGATCTATCAATAAGACTTCCAGCTGTACTTGGGGACAATGGGGCTCAGTAGTAGGCTCCAGAAAGACAGCATGCTTACAGTTAAAATTTTAACACATTTTCCAACTTAGTAATATGCTAGCCCGAAGCACAGCTGAGGCTCATGACAAAGTAGTTGGTGTTGTAGTAATTTGGTAAAATTAGCAATTCTACCTCATGATAATGCTCAGTGGATGGATTACTGCCTACCAGGCACAAACCCAGCATCCCAAAGAGCAAAAGGCCCCTGATCTAGAGCCTCAGTTTGAAGTGATACTTAACATTTCTTGGTGGCAGTTCAATCTCAGAACCACAAAGGCACAAAACAATGAGACACAGAAGTACTTAAAACTGCAAAGAGACACAAGTCTCCTTAAGCCTGGGTGTGTTTCTTTTTTGTAAAACCTGTGGGGGACCTTTTGCAAGTCTGCACCCAGAGACCTGCTGCTCACTAATCCATCCAATATAATACCAATAAGGAAATGATTTCAGTTCATCTTATAGCACCCTGAATATATGAACCACGTCGTATGGGAATCTGTCAAATAGTTGGTGGGATTTTTTTTATACCTGTTGATGGTGCAATAGGAGTGAAACTCTGAGGATTACTAAAGGCATATTCTTCTGGGAACTGTGAGCGGTTCTACAAAATACTTTATATTTTAGTTTTGTCCGAAGTGATGAAGGAACTGATAACATTATTCCACTTTTTCAATTCGGGTGTTGGGGGGGAGGCTGTAACTATCCCAGCTGCCATAGGGTGAGTGGTAGGGTACAAACTGGAGAGTTCAAGAGTCTGTCTCAGTGCTAACACACAGAGACCGACAGCCACTCTCACATTCACCCCTACAGCCAGTTTAGAATCAGACTTAACCTAACCCCATGTCTTTAAACTCTGGGAGGAAGCTGGAGTACCCAGACAGATCCTAGACAGACATAGCGAGAGCTGGATTCAAATCCAGGACCTTCTTTTTGTGAGATGATAGTGCTAACTGCTGCCCACAAAAAATATAAGTATAAAATATAAAAAATGAACCATATAGTAATATCATAGGTTCAGATTCCTTTAGTATTTCCATGAACTGAGCTACTTTTTACAAGCGACTTTAGATATTCAAATTAGCATGGTAGTAGAGCTACCACTAGAGTATCTTTAGAGCAGCAAAGCACATTTTCTTTGACTGTAAAAGGCAAAAATTAGGCCATTAAAACTTGAACAAGTATTTTATGCTGTCAGCTGGACTTTTGTAAGCGTGAAGGATTTCCTGTGAAGTGAGAAGAAATAAGCTACAAATTAAATGTACAGTCAGGGAAGCCAAGATCTAGATTGTTCTTCATCACTTGATTGGAATTTGCAGGCCAGCAGGGGGGCTGCCTCCAATTTCCCTTCTCTGTACAGCAGAGCAGTAGGAGGCTGGAGACCAGTGGTTTATATTGCAGCAAGTGGGAATTCTTCCTGATGGAGGGCTGCGGGGTGTCTGTTAACAACTTGCCATTATTCCTACAGGGATCTGCTAAGTGGACTTGCATTGCACGGTCTATCATCCAAATAACTGTGACTGAAAGTGCTTCACATACCCAAATGGTACACAGTATCCATCATGAGATGATGAACTAGCACGAGTTGGTGCTTTTAGCTCTGAGAGAATGTACTTAAAACAAAGCAGTGATTTGAGCTAATGCCAATATGTAACAATAATAATTTACAATCTTAGTCTATGACGTAAACATAGCTGTGGTTATCAGGTTAATATTCAGTTAAAGTATGTGAAAATAAAGAAATATGGACATCGCAGTTGTACTCCAATTTCCTCCCAGTGCTGGCTAAGGAAGCCACCACCCCCATCACCATGGCTGGAAACCCAGTTAGATGAATGGGTGAATGAATAGATGGATAGGTGTGTGAAAACTATAGTCTGATAGTACAACGGCCATCATACATTTTTTCTTCTGACAAAGTGCCAGTGCTTAATCTAAAACCACTTCCACCCATTTCCACAAAAAAAGACTTGCTGAAATTGTTCTGCCATTACCCCCAACTTCAGCTGTTTACACCGTAATGCTCACTTGTCGACCCTGTCTAAGTCTAGCTGTCGAAAGTCACAATGGCCTGAGAAAAAAAACGGCAAAAGCACGACCAAGTTCTTTCTCAAACAGTTTCACAGTGGGAGTGTCTCTTGATGTCAGAAGGGAGGGAAGGTCTTGCCATTGTTAAACACTAACCACAATCACAGTCATAAACAGAACACAAAATGATAAGTAAGTGACTGAAACAAAGAAAAAAACTCTAAATTCTACATAAAAGCCTAACTAAAGCTGTTCAAATGTGCTACCAGAGCCTGACTTCAGTCTCCAGGGACACATGTTTGATACAAAAAGCACAGCCTCTGCATTTTTTTAAAGAACAATGGTTGGCATTTCTTTACTGGCAATGAGAGCCTGTAATGAATCTGTAGTCATTCTACAGCTAAAAGGGGGGGATGGGGGGTATTTAAATTTTAAAGTTGCAAGAACTGATTTGTTTAACATCTGCTAGTGTAAAGGTGAAAGCTAGAAGAGGAAGAGCTGGCTTTTAGCTGACTGACTTCGGAAGCCATTCCCAACACTGGTGATTACGTCCCTACCCCCTGTTGTATACAAACACACACCATTGATTTCTGTGGAAGGGCGGGTTGCAGCACATACAACGGGAGTTTGCTCAAGTAGAGTGTTTTAAAGCCATTTATTAGCCATCAGCTGAAAAAACAGCCCATGGAGAGAAAAACTCTGGACTATTTTATAGAGCTCATCAGCCCAGGGGGCAGTCCACCACTCTGCATGTGCAGTCTCTGCAGCACTGGCTAAAAGGGCAGGGGAAATGCAGCGGAGAATTTTACATGGAGTAATGGCTGCGAATGCTTTTATCTCTCCACTAAATCACAACGATAGCAGCAAGTGGTTTTTCCCGTATTTTATAGAGTGTCAGAGGCCTGTTTTCTGTTTATTTGGTTTCCTGTTTGCCGCAAGAGACATTTTTCTTGCTCACGCTTTTATTTTATAGATTTATCATTTTTCTAGGTCAAAGCAACACATCGCTGATTCAGAGCCCTTTTAGGATGCCACAGAGGAGTTTGGGAACCTTTCCGGACAGTGGATACAGACAGTGGGTTTTTTTTTTCTTTTTGCAATAATAGCTGTACATAATAACGTATGAGCAAGCATGGGAGCTTTTTGTGTTATCACAGTAACATAGCGTAACTTCACATAACTGTCATGCTGCATTAACACACGATGGGAGGTGTCTTGACACATTCTGCCGTTTTCCTTCTTGTGGTTTATTAGGACATTTCAGAGGAAGCAAGTCCAGACAGTAAACTTCCATATCTAGTGCTGGAACCGTAAACGTGCACAGCCGGCAGTTTTAAATAAGAATTTTTCAAATGTAACTTCTTTTTTTTCCTTAAACCAATATTTTCAAAAAGAAAAAAAACAATAGCGCAAGACACATTAGGACAGGCACAGTATCTATGGAAACAAGACAAACAGGTACAAACATTGAGACAGGGTTGTGAGGGAATGTTAGAAAGTAGATAAATAAATAAATAAAATACAAATGAATGACAAAAAGACCAGTCACAGGAATACTTATAACAATAATTATCATGGCCATACAGACTTCAGTTCTGTTGCCATTTATAGTCCTTTCTCACTTCATGACTGAGGCATTTGCATGCAAGTTGACATCTGCAGGACCTTCATTAATTCATAATTTAACCACCTGTGTCAAAACAAATGCGACTAGTCTCGAGAAAGCGATTTCAATGGTGCTTTAATTTTCTGTCTTCCTGTTGGATTCTTGTGAAAACAGACATGCGGTGACTTCATTTTGGCTATACAATAAAGACATTAAGCAGTTAAACAGTACATTAGTTGCATAAGATGAAAATATGCTTTAATAATCAGAAGTTAGAGCACCCAAACAATAAAAAACAACGTACCTCAATAAAATAATGACAAAATCCCATAAGAAAAACAGAGTTTAAAAAATAACTACACAATGGAAGGAAATTTCCTGTATCTGTCCTTGAGGCTCCAGGGTTGAGGCAGATGTTAGAGAAAATGTTCAAATTCCTGTCCAATGGGTGTGCAGAGGGGGGGAGTGTACACAGTTACTACTGTGCATGCATTTACCAGACACTCTATAAAATACACTCTGCTAGTACTGGTTTTGCCTCCAGACGTGCTTAAATTGTTCATGGCACAGGTTCAACAAGGTGCTGGAAACATTCCTTTTTGGTTCACATTGACATGACAGCATCACACAGCTGCTGCAGATTTATTGCCTGCAAATCCATGATGGGAATCTCCTGTCCTATCACATCATAGAGGTGCAATGCTGGATTAAGATGTGGTGACTGAAGAGGTCATTTGAGTACACTGAACTCACTGACATGTTCAAGAAACCCATTTGAGATGATCCGAGCTCTGTTACATATTGCATTTTCTTCATTTTCATTCAGCCATCAGAAGATGGTTACACTGGTCATAAAGGGATGGACAAGGTCAACAACAGTACTCAGATAGCCTGTGATGTTTAAACAATGCTCAGTTAGCACTAAGGGACGCACAGCAAATCAAAACTTACCAGACAAGAGAACATATTTCCAATCTTGTGTTGTCCAGTTTGGAAGAGCCTGTGCAAAGTGTAGCTTAGCTGTCAGGAGTGTCATCTATCCTGGTTTTCTGTTTTAAGGTTCAATGTACCGCACATTCAGAGATGCTCTTCTGTATACTTTGGTTTAATGAGTAATTATTTGAGTTATTATGTCCTTCCTATCAGTACAAAGCAGTCTGGCTATTCTCTGGATTTTGGCATTAACAAGGCATTCTTGCCCAGAGAAGTGCTACTCACTGGAGACTTGCTCTCTTTATCATACACTTGCAAAAACACATTAATTTACATTTTAAAAAAACATATACATGTATAAACAGTTGGAAAATGGATGGGTGTGTGGTGGAAATTTACATAGAAATGTATGTTAATTCAGTCTATACAGAAAGACCACACTACTGGTCAAAACTTGAACACTTGTTCCAAAGTTTCTGTAGTAGTGCTGAGTTGCAGTGATTTATCAAATTCCTGCCTTCTCTTCTAGCTTAATCATTCACATAAATACAAAAACAAAAAACAACACCATAAAAAATGCAGACAGTAGTCCTTCATCACATCTGTTAAATTTGTAACAGCGGAAAGGAAAATGTGTATCTTTGAATGCCAATATTTCCACACTCACAAAAACAGAACGATGGTTTAAAATTGAAGCTCTTAGTATTTAACACTCGCTCAGATCTTGTTCAGAGGCATTTTAGAGGAAGTTATAGATTTATCTTTTCTTGAGGTCAAAGCAACAAATCACTGATTCTTGCCATTGTTAAGATGCCGCTCAGGTATTTAGGAGCCGAACAATGCGTACAGAGAACAACTGTGGTACACATTGGCAATATAAGTTTTTTACAAAGTGGAATAGCATTTTTTAAAAGGACTGTCTGACTGAGGCAACGCAACATGTGAGGTGTCTTTATACAGATTTTGTCATGTTAACTTTTGTGGTTTATTCAAACACTTCAAAAGAGGCAAGTCAAGACACTGAATCCCGCCCACCCTCCATAGAGTGCCATGCATAATTTGCACTGTCAGCATTTTTTTTTTTCCCCAGGAGAAAATATTCATACAAGTTCTGTTCTCTTTAGTTCTGTTGCCATTTATTGTCCTTCCTCAGTTTACAGCTGTGACATGCTTGCATGCTGATGCCTGTCTGCAGGGCTTCAGTTCTATAACTTTATCAGTGCACCACAAAAAAATGAGAAGAGTCTTGAGTAAGAGATATTATTTGCTTTTACTTGCTGTCTTTATTGCATTCTTACAAAAGCACATAAAACAAGCAAACATTTTGAAAAACATCCTTGGATTGCTCCTTAGCCAAAAGCACCCTTTATCCTTTGGCTTGATAAAGAAAGCAGATATACAGTACAGTTGTAGGCACACATATACTCGCATTACACATTGTGCAAACCAGTGATGACTCTAAAATGTAATAGTTACTCATGTATAAGTAAAGTACTTTATACTTCAACATTAAATTTGCTTTAATAGTGCTGTGTTGAGGAAGAATAACCATGAAACTTCTTTATCTTCTTTCTCACGAATAAATAAATACTAAGACACTGTTTAGTGATTAAAAACATCACAATAAAAACTAATATGAACAAGGGCATACACTCCATCGCATCTGTTTAAATTAAAACACAATACAAAGTCTGCATCTGAACAGGTAAGTCCTGAAATGTGAAAACACAAAAAAGCAGAAAAGGGGCTGAAAGTGTAAGCTCTGAACAGTTAAACTCTCTCAGATGCTCTTCAGAGGTAAGTTTACAGTTGTTGTTTTTAAGGCAAAGACAGGCTTGAGACCTTCTATGTACAAAACAGTTGAGGGTGTTTACATGAGCTGAGAGGAGTGCAGCAGTTAACTAGTCATCAGTGTCATCCCTGCCAACGTCAAACTCTGTTATCTCCTTTGCAATGCGTTCTGCTATCATTCTGCTGCTGGCCACAATCAGCCTGCGAGACATCAAATCAAATGGTCCACCTGGTAAAAAAAGACAAGTAAAAATTAACATCGCATTCTCTTCTTTCTTTCAATGTTACAGTATACGTGGTTAAATTATCAACTTGCTTCTGACGATGCATAAGCAGTGCATGTTAAAAATGTGTGTGGGAGTAACAGCTGATAGCCCTGAAGGTGCTTTTCTGTGCTGTTATTGAAGCTGAATGTTAAAAAAGGCCATTATCTTATCTTGTACGAACTTCTAAATTGAAAATAAAAATGGAAATTGGAGGTTTTTGGAGGACAAAAAGATATGAAGACTACAGTACACTGATGCGGTGGTTAGCATTGGCACCTTGAAGCCAAAAGGACCTGGTTCGAATCCATTTCTGGATGAAGGTGTCTGTGTGAAGGTTGTGTCATCTTCCTGTTCATTCATAGATTCCCTCCAGGTACTCTGGTGTCCTCCCACAGCCCAAAGACTTACAGGTTAGGTTAACTGAAGATTCTAAATTAGTCGCAGATGTGACTGTGAGCTTGAATTGGGGTCCGTCTCTCTGTGTTGGCCCTGAACAGAAGCTGTCTAACCCCACCTCTCTTAATACCACAACCTTGGGATAAGCTCCAGTTCAGTGTTGAACTGGTGTGTTGCAAGCCCGAAGAGCAGCTGGTGCATTAAGCCACAGCCATCAAGACAAGAAGGCTCCTTAACATACATCAAGGGTTTCACCCCAAAATTCAGCACCCTGAAACGGGACACTAAGTGAAAGGCAGGAAGCCAAGGACTACTGAGTGTCAGAACCACTATCCAGGATGAGACAACAAAAATCCATGAATACATCAGGAACACATCAGGCCACAACTGATCACATGCTTGGTGAATACCTCAAGCAGCAGAAACCCAAGAAAGAAGAGGAGGAAGAAGAGGAGCCATCTATTTGCACGGGTTAAACCACCAGCAAATAGAAGAAGTGGCTGATATTGAGATATCCTACCAATAGGTGGACAAAGCTGGATTGAAAGACAGCACAGAAGCACTAATAACAGCAGTACAGGATCAAGCGCTAAGCACTAAGAACAGTAGAGCCTGGGGTTTACCACACCAATCAAGCCGGCATAGTATACAGGAACATCTTTACAGAGGATGGCCTGGAAGTCCTGAGGTCAAAATAGGACACGCTCCCCGGGGTGGTTGAGAATGACCATCTGAGGGACTTCCAGATAAAGACAGACAAACTGGTGATGGCTAACCAACCGGACATAGTAGTGGTTTATAAGCAGAGGAAGATGGCTGTAGTGTTAGAAGAAGCTATAAGTAATAGCAACATCAGGAAGAAGGAACATGAGGAGGATGGAAGCAACAGTGGTACCCGTAGCAATCGGAGCACTCGGGGCAGTTATGCCCAAATTGGGCGAGTGGCTCCATCAGATGCCAGGAATAACATCTGAGATTTCTGTCCAGAAGAGCGCAGTCCTAGGAACAGCAAAGATACTGTGCAGGACCCTCAAGCTCCCAGGACTCTGGACCCGAACTTGAAGGATAAAGACCGCCCGCAGCGGCAAGTTGGGAACCCGAGAGATAGTTGCGAATGAAAATCTCAGCAGATCAGCCATTTCTGAAATCCTTTATCAGCCTGTCTGCCACCAATAACCACATTCAAAGTCACTTAAATCACCTTTCTTCCCCATTCTGATGCTCAGAATGAACTTCAGCAAGTTGTCTTTATCATGTCTACATGTCTAAATGCACTGGTTTTATGCCATGTAATTGACTGATTAGGCATTTACGTTAATGAGCCACTTCTGTTGGTGTAGCTAACAAGATTTTCAGTGAGTGAGTGTGTATATACACACACACAGGCACGGGTAATAATAATAATAATCGTTTTTTTCCTCCCCAATTATTACTCATGACACACTACTGTCTAAACACAAATACACACATATTGTATGTTTGCCAGTAATCTGACTTACTGCTCCACCCAATCAAAGATGCAAGCTGGTGACAAAGATAACACACTAATAAGCTCAAGATAAAAATAGATGGTGAGGATGTTATTGATGTATATACAAGATCCAAGCACCTTACTCATTTTCAGATTTTACAGTAAAAGGGTCGCGTTTGAAAAGACCTTCAGCTAATCAAAAACTAAATAAATAAATGGGACTCTGAACAGTAAGTAACTTAGAAACTTGCTCCACCAACTACATGCTTACTGTCACTGCACTTTTTAAATAAACAGCTTCATAAATCAAGACTGCGCCTACTCTTAGGAGCATTGCAGTTGTGAAACTAGAGAAACTACAGCTTCCTTAACACACTAAATGTCAGGGTAGCAGTTACGTCCTAATTTAAGATCAAAATTCTCTGTATCAAGTGCAAAGCCAGGAGCAAACCTTTCCTCATCTCTTGCTGTGTTTCATGGGGCATTTATAAGCAGCAAGAAGGATAAAAACCAATAACAAGAACTATTGACAATAAATTATTCATAAACAATAACTTCTGTTGTGTTTGCACTTGGAGAACAGCAGCCCATTCTTGCTGCTTTGTTCTGTACAGCAAACTCCTACAGCAATCCTTCCATTTTTCATTTCATCCAGTGACTCAGCAGCCTTTGGAAAGTTCAGTGTTGTTTGAGAAGCTCACATTGTCTCAGTGACTCACCTGAAATGTCCATGATGACTCCTCCAGCTTCTCTGACAACTGCTGCCCCTCCAGCCATGTCCCAGCAGTGGATGCCCATGTGGTAGTAAGCATCAGCCGATCCGCACGCTACCAGACACATGTTGACAGCTGCGCTGCCTGGGGAGCGGATTCTGTGGATGGAAATGGGATGTTTGCTTTCAACTTCCAGATGCTCTGCTAAGAGTTAAGTATGTTTTTTTGTGCATTTGCAGTTATAATTCTTGATTTTTTTTTTTCATTTTTGTAGGATAAGCAATGTGTTTTTTTTAATGGTAGGAGACAGCACTTCAGCAAAATCCAGTCAGTTTTGTAACATTCTAGTTACCCCTCTATCTAGTAGATTTGATGTTAGAGGTAGAATCTGACATTCCGTGCGGCATTCAACCCCTTTTCATTTGATTTCAAGGCATGATATGAAGTTCTCTCTGTTGGATGGCTTTTTATTGTGAAAAAGTCACAGAAAACAAACTTATCGGTCATCAAGGTTAGCACTGACCACAACCATCCATAAAAGAAGTATCAAAACAAACACCGCTGTCATTTTCAGGATGTTTCACCACCTTTAAGGGCAGTAATGGAATAAGAAACAGCTGCCACAGTAAGCTCTCACTTTGCCCTGCTGCTGTTGTTGTTGTTGTTGTTGTTGTTGTTGTTGTTATTGTGAGAGAGAACACCTGCATAAGATCAGATTGTGGTAGCAATTTCATGCACTTCTTAATTACAATGATTTGGTTTTACTGTAAACAAATACACCAGCTGTTCTGTATTTCTGAATAAGCAGCTGTTCAGGGGGTGTCTGGTGTACTATTAAACTAACACTGGATGTACAGCTTGTACATATTGAAGTGCATATTTACCCATGTACAGGGATGCTGAGGATGTTTCTGATGTTGGCCATCATTGCTTGAAATTGCTCGGCGTCCTTCTTGAAGCCCATTTCTGTCAGCACCAAGGATTTACTAATATCTTGGAAGGAAACAAATAAAAAACAAGTATACTAATAAATAAAATATCATTATTCACTCATTAAACAAACAGCTGCAGGTTTGCGCTCTCTGAGAAAAACAGAAATGCAGTCTGTTGCTGGTACAGGGAAAGGATTTTAGCTCCATCTGGTGGATTTCTTTATAATTGCAACTTCTCAATATTCACCTTCTTGTCCAGACACCTTGATTGGGACTCCATTGCAAAAGGCTCCCTTTCCTTTACGTGCTGTGTACATTTTATCTTCGATGCAGCTGTAGACAATCCCAAACTCTATCTGAGACCAAGCAGCAGCACAGAAAACAGCACCGATTAATGTGGGGCTGGTTAAAAGACAGCAGCTTTATAAAAGGAGAAATGTGCTAATCTTTAGATATTAACTGGGTTAATGGTCTGCAATCATGTTAATGTTTCACATAATCAAAACATCACAGTTTAAACACACGAGTGGTTTGCATACAATAAAGCGTACCTCTTTCTTCACTGTGAAACCAATTGATACAGACACAAACGGGAACCTGCACAAGAGAACGTTACAATATAAAGCATTCAATTATGGAACTCCCTTTAGGTTTAAGCTCAGAGGAATCATTTTCCATTATCGGTTCAGTTTCATCTGGGTTGTCTAATTATCCCTGACAGAGAGGACAATCCAAGAAAGAATCTAATTAAAAGATAAAAATAGTTGAAGAGCAACAAAGATAAAAACAGAGCTAGAGCTGTAACGCAGAGATTTTTACAACATTTAATCGCAGACCGTGCTACCTGTGAACAAAGTTGGTGGTGCCATCGATAGGGTCGATAATCCAAGTGGGATTGTCAGAGAGGGCGCTGGGGGCGCCTGCTGCTACGGACTCCTCGCCTATAAAGCTTCAAAGTGAAAAAAAGAGAGGAGAAGTGAAAATAAGCGTATGATAATTCTATGCATCGTCTATCAGGTACCTCAGCTGTAAAGTAATAACGCTGCACTTGACACTTGCTCTGTTTTCTTTCCAACCAGAATATGTGATATTAGATTTCCACCACGCTGGACACAAGGCTGTAGCAACAATACGGAACCCTGGAATTTTTTCCTGAGTTCTTGTGTTTCACTTTCCCTTGGAAAAGTGAGCAAGCAAAATAAACAAACCAACCAATAAATATCTTTTTTCTTAATATTTGCAGGTATCATGTTATTAGGGGACTAGTGTTATTAGGGACTATATGTAACAAATGTGACCTCTGTTTTAATACTGCTAGTGTAAAAATAGAGGTCGCATTCCAGTTAAGATTGGATGGTAGGGCTGTGCCATATTCACAATAATACTGGCATACATTTGTTTGTTTGTGTTTTTATTTATTTAAAAAAAAATGTCATATTGCTTAATCAAGGATAGCAACACCATACGTTCCCCAGCATGGATAACAACAAGATAAGCCTAGCCATGTCTGAGAGCAAGAGCAGCATGTCAGCCTCCTATAACAACTTAGTATCTAAAAGGGGAGCTACTTCAACAACCTCAAAGAAAATACAGGGCTTTAAAAAACATAAAAACATGCCCGGTAATTGTCCCTGCTAAAGCAGGGAACATCAGTGTGTTTACCACTAGAGGCAAAAATCCCCACACAAATAAAAAGGCCCTCACAGAGCATTATTATAGCACTCACTAGTTAAACCCCATATGACAGGAAAAGTAAATGGCGGATGGAAATTATTGATGTGGCTACGTGGTAGCAAAGCAGGGCTTTAAGCAGTTGGTTAAAAATCTGTAAGGCCCAAGATACAAACTCCCACATAGAAAATACAATGTGACAATATCAAGCAGCTCCTGAAGAGTTACAAGGTTAGGTCACTTCTGTTATTGTTAAATTAAAATGGTAAACAGTTATTTTATACTTTTTACTTAAAATTTCCAGGGACAACACTACTGAGGATGTGTTTGATATAATGCTGTGTCACCATTAATGCTGCTGCTACTGCTGGCACCTTGTTTCATTAGACTCACATAAGGTAGTCTGTAATCAGTGACAGCAGCTTATTGGAGAAAAAGGATGAAACATGCCCTTCGTTCTTTTGTACTAATATATGCTGCTGGCCAAAAGCTGCAATCTGCATTTTTTTCCTCACAAATATCATTATTGGAAATTTCCTTATAACATCATAATATACTTTTGAGGTAATATCTCCCACCCCTACTAGATGGAAAATCGTTAAACCATAATAAATCATGCATACTTCTCACCATGTTCTTAGACCAATCCGCTCACATACCCTCTCTCATGTCCATGTTTTCTAATGAAGTAGAGTACCTGTGTGTTGGGTACTTTTCCCTGATGGAAGATATAATGAGCTGTTCCACTTTCTGGTCCGTCTCGGTCACCAGGTCAACCGCTGAGCTCTTGTGCATGACGGCGATGTCCTTTTGGAGCGCCTCGCAGATCATCTGGCAGAAACGCAAAAGTGAGAGGAAAAAAAAACAAAAGATTTCTTGGATGACTGACTACATCTGCTGCTTTAATTAGCTTCACGTGTTGGTGTTAACATATGTTGGTGCCACAGATGACAAGGTGTCTAGGCTACAAAGTCCAAATATATTTATGAGCTGTAATTATTGTTTCTAGTGTCTGGATAATGTGACTCTTCACAGATGGAAGCCTCTGTATACATTGGAATAACACTAAAAAAAAAAAATAAATAAAAACAACCCACACACACATTACGCTCAAATGTCGAGATACGTAAGCAGCAGTAAAATTGATTTTGATGAAAGCGCCCACACGGTTGCTTCTTCAACCTTTGCTTGATTTAAACAAACATTTACCTCGGTATTTTATTTGCATTTTTAACAAGTACCTAACAATTTTATTTGGACTCATCAATACTTTGCATTCAACTTTTTTTTTTTTTTTTTCAAATCCAGCACTGAATAATTTATGATCCAAACTATATCACCGATACACACAGCTGACCTCTGCACATTATGCATCTGAGGTCAAAAGTTATTGTGGTACATTTTTATATGATACTGTTATAAGTTCTTCCATGCCTCTTCTAGGGACAGCTGTGGCCAGAGGCATGAAGAGCCATTTCTCAGGAATAGTTTCTTCAATTTTGGCATAAACAGAGTCGAGAATGAACAGATAAGAATCTAGTGGTCAAAAGTCAAGGTCAGCGTGACCTCTTCAAACCGATTTTTAGGCATAACTCGACAATTTACAAATAATGATACAATTTCACACAAATGCCAAGGAGGATAAAATGATAACACTTTGGATGAGAAATGATAACTTTACTGCAAAAACATATTCAAGGGCATCACTCAGGAGCATCAGGGGCGATTGGGACCACAGTTCACATTTGGCCAGATATTGAATTGGTGACACTGATCACTTGAAAACTGTGGACACTGTATACACCTTCTGAACTGCCAAGCCAAAAAAGTGTGTGGGAAGTGATTTATTACATATCTGTCTGCACAGTCATGGGTGTAACATGTAATTTGGCTTTTTTGTTGTTTGTTTTGGATTATGTGCTAGTTTCTCCTTAATGGCATATCTCACTTTAAAAAGAAAGACATGTTACTGAGGTTATTATTTGCACTCAAAGTGCATTTCCATACACACTGTTGTCAACCATAATCAAGTAAGTGTAGCTTCAGTCGTACCTCCTGAATCATTCTACAATTGGACGGAAATTTAGGCTTCAAAAACCGTAAAATAATGATATTATTAAATAAAGGGTGCACTATGTATTTAAGAAAAACAACTAATAAATATCCAAAATTGATATGTCAACCGTAGGCATCAAAGGAACATATCATGAGATATTTTAGTTGCATGATTAAAATGGTTCAGGACCAAAGAAATTATATTTAATAATCTTTGAAGTTTTTTTGTTTTTTTTTTAACTTTCTAATGTTTGTTTCACATGTATGGCAACATGGTGGCAAATCAGAGTTTTCTCAGAAAAAGATTCAAGCTGTGAAATGTACTGCACTGCAAAAGTCAGGGATAAATGGAGTTATATAAATAAAGGGAGTGAACTTTGAAATGAATTTGTTGTGTTTTGGTAATATGGGTAACAGGGTTGCATTGGTGAGAGTGACGCACTCAATCCAGTCAGAAAAGATTGGAAAAATACAAAATATTCAAAGGGTTATGTTAGCACACAACTCAATCATGTCACTTCCTCTTTGTTATGCCACTATACTGTTAGTCTCGTACTTTTACAGGCTGAATAGGGTTCAGTAACAAGGTTGCACATACCTAATGGGACTCAAACTGCAGTACAATTTAATCACTGTTCTTAAAAATGTGTTTTTGAAAAATAAGAAACGTGTCAACACAATCAAAACAAAATAAATTGAATTTGTAACTTATATTAAATTTAATATTTTTGCGTAGAAGTTTGGTAATCAATAAGTTGGGACAAGAAACTAAATAAAAATCCCATCTTGGGGGGTTCCAAGAGTTTTATTGCATTTCAAATATTTTTGACAACTAGGTTTACATGTTGTCCCAGGAAATGTATGACTCAACAAACGTCAAACGTGTGTTTTAGTAATGTGTGCATGGATTATTTTTAAAATATTTTTAATACATTTTCATGGGTGGAAGAAAAAAAATAGTCCTGCAATGGTAACGTGGCCCTCTTACCTTTCCGGCCCGTTTAGTGACCTCTATGCAGTAATCCATGCACTCCTGCCACGGATCACTCATGCTGATAAAGGGGAGATGAGGCGATATTCAGAACGGAAATACGGACGGAAGAAAGCTGTAGGAAGAAGCACAACTTTCGTCATTTACAATAGCAAGGTGCAATTATATACCGGCATATGACGGTACGTTGCAATTACCGACATATGACGTGAGTAAGCTGCTGGAAAGCTAGCTGCGTTAAATTGAAGAAGCAATGAAATCTGTCAAATAGCATAAATTAGCCCTCTATGCTAGCTTTTAAAGGGAGAAAAAGGGATATGTACACTGGAGGTAACACTGATGATACCTAATGACAAACATACGCTTAACGGCTTTTCTACAACGCAATATCATTACATTGATTTGTGTTTTTAAAAAAGATATAGTAGCATACCAGGTCCGGGAGCTAATTTAACGGACTTCTAGAGATGAATGACTTCTAAGCAATGACATTTCGCCACTGAAAGGTGGGGCTAAGCCGAACTCTCAGCCTAATTGGTCAATCTGTGCCGTTTGATTTAACAATCTTCGCTGTCATTGGCTAGAAGGTTGTCATGTGTTTTCTTCAGTCGCGTTGTTACAGGAAACAGTGGGTCTCCTGGAGAAAGGAAAATGTCTTTGCGAGTACCCAACTTTCTAACTTGAACAGAAGAGGCAGCAATAATGGCTGAAATTTGGGATTTTAGATTCAGAAGACAAGGAAAACTTATCAAACTGACAAAAATGTAAAATAAATATTAACTGTAAATAAGTACAATTCCCCAGACAGACCTCGCCGGCTTAAAAAATATAAAGGCAGTGAAGCACTGCAAACAAGGCATAACGAATACTTAAATCCGAAGAACACAGTTCAAGATGCTTTTGCTTTCACGCGAAATAAAACTCACTATGCAAAATGACAGCGAAAAATCAGTTGAAATAGTGTCATTTCACTCCAAATTGATGTGAGATCATATTTCTTACACCCAGCTTCATTTTCTATTTATGTATTTTTAATGGAGGTAAACCAATTCAGAATGCTTTATTGTCATTAGGGAGTCACATAGCAAAATTCTTTGCACTACTACTACTACTACTACTACTTCTCAACTTAAATGAGACAGCATTTACAACACACAAACATACAATAAATAATATCACATAATAGGGAAACAGTATAAGCAATATTAATGTAAGGCTAGGTCAGGTCAGGTCAGCTGTGATGTGACTGTTCAGGAACTTAGTGTTGTTCACCTGTTCCACCTCCTGCCTGTGTCTGAGGACAGACAGGAGCATGTTGTCTCGTTCCGGACACAACATGTGTCTGTAATGACCTCCTTAGTCTTGCTGGTGTTTGGGACCAGGTTGTCTGAACACCATTTGGTCAGGTGCTGGACCTAGATCTTTGGAAATATCTGCGAAATACATTAAAACAGAAAATTTTACTATACTACTATTCTGAAAGTCTGACGTGGTGTTACACTCTTAGTATCGATCATAGCCAATAAATATTTAGTGCCCTTTTAGACCAGAAGGTGGCAGCAGCAACACTCTAAATGACGCACCACCCCCCTAGAGCACTTTCTCTCATGAGGAAGGGTAAACTCCT
The DNA here is from genome assembly GCF_036321145.2 of Pelmatolapia mariae. NCBI lineage: Eukaryota > Metazoa > Chordata > Actinopteri > Cichliformes > Cichlidae > Pelmatolapia > Pelmatolapia mariae. Next base: position 14,416,452 of record NC_086235.1, on the reverse strand, counting down.
CAAACATTAAGGGTTTTTTTTTTCAATTGTTTGTTGTTGTTTTTTTGTTTTTCAGCTGCATGCAAATTCTAATTGTGAATTACATTTAATGGTCCACATCAGATTCTGTTTAGTCTGGCCTGAAAAGCTTAAGGTGAACATCTGCATGCAATTCCTCTCATTCAAACTTGAGAAACAGCTTTACTTATCCAAAACAATTGGCAGCCTCATACATACAAGGAAATGCCTGCTTATCTGCATCTCACAAGGTTTTGTAACTATGCTTGCAGTAGCCGCCCTGTTAAAGCACTTTCGGAAGTCCAGAGTGTGTGTCTTGAGTCTCAGTTTTACACATAAACAGAAAAAGAGAGAAGAAGAAGAGCATACTTAATAGGACTTCCCGTAGGTCCGCTGCTGAAGAGGGCAGCAAACACAGATCAAATTAGACTTCAGCGTCATGCTTGGTGACACTTCATCTCGACACAGGTTAACACTTCAACCCTTGCACCCTGTCAGCCAGTAAATTACTCAGCTGATAATGTCTCCTTATAGCACTGGTTCCTCTCTAGCCCACAGCTAATTTCCATACACTAACTCACATTCTCAGATAGGAGCCTCTTACTTCAAGAGGGCAAGAAATTGCCAAATAATACCGTCCTCCTTGGGGGGAGTGGAATGCAGTGAGAATACAAATTGTGGTCTCTTGAGCTATCACTAGACTGACTGTCTGCATGCAAATAACTGTTACCGACATATTTCTGTGAGTTGTTACAGAATCTACAACCCACATCAAGTTGATGAGAGAGCAGTTTTAAAATGTTAATTCTTCCAAAACATGGCATAAAATATGGTAATTTACTCAACTTTCTATATCTATGTAAGAGATTTCAGATTATTCTGCTTTGTATTCTGTTTTAAATGCAGCACAGAAGGAAGTAGTCTGTATTTAATAATATTTATTTTGGTCTGCTTTTATTTTAGCAAGCTTCAAGAAATATTGGTACATTTGATGTAGGAATGGAATTAGTGCTTGCTCTTTATCTGTGGCTTTCACAGCTCACAGCTCTTACTTTAACATCTGGATTAGGTTTAGGCCTTGTTTAGCATCATTTTCTCAGCATTTTTCTTTCTTTGGATCATTAAGCTCAAGCAGTCACGTGCAGAGTGCTAACAGTGCAATTAGCTCGAGAGGCACGAGGGCACAACCTCATTCATACTGTCTTAAAGATTTAACCTTAAGTGACTCTTTCCTCAGAAATTGAAAATCCTCATTTTCTTTAAGCAGTTAATGTGAATGTCTGGCAACCGTTAGGGATGCATTATACTTTCCAGCTCCCTACATATTTTCTGTGGATGCTGCATATATTAACATTAAACAGAATCAGTGTGTGTCACTGTTGGAAGTTCTCACATCGTTTGGTGTACAAGACAAGAAGATTGCCATTAAGACTGTTCATTTATTTGACAATATTGACAGCAAACAGGTCATTTAAAAAAATCAGTGAAACAGAGTTGTAACAAGCTGAAAGTCAATTTTTGATTTGACCACCTTTATTCTTCAAAACAGCCTTTCTATTTTAGGCAAGCTATTTTGTAATTTCTTTAAATAGTCTTCAGGAATAGTTCTGCAGTTTCTTTTGTTCTTTTCCATGATTCAGTAATGTTGACACTGGGACTCTGGGGAGGCCAATTCATCACTTCTACCCAGATACGCTTTTACTGCACTGGCAGTGTGTTTGGGACCATTGTCATGGTGTCACTGGGACCATTTCTGATGAGTCTTCAGCTGAAAGGCCAGATGCATCTCTCGAGTCATGCGTTAGGTCTTTGCTGGGTTTTTTCTTATTTCTTAAGAGTACGACTTACAGATAGTGTTTATCTGCTGTAGATGGTTTTTAGGCCTGAAATCTCTTCTTTTGTCTTCCACTTGTTCACTTTCCTCAATTTTTTAAGGACACACTGAGAAAACCATGCGAAGATGAGCCAAGGTTTCTGCTAGTAGCTCTTTGGGGCTCACAATACTGATGCAAAAATACTATTTTATGCCTCCACTATAGCGTTTATTTGTATATCCAACTAAAAAAAAAAGCTGCACATAACAAAGTGCCTAAAGATACATTTTAAATGGGATGTTTGCAGGCACAAAACATTTTCATCTTTCACGTTAGGTACCTTTTTCATGCTTGAATCACTCATGGTTCAGTGTTAATTGGCTTAACAAAAACTTTAAAAGGACTGGGCTGAAAATTAAAAAGCAACCAATGTCCAAAGAAAAACTTAAGAACCTTCAGAAATTCTGTAGAACTATGGCTACACTTTAGAAAAAAATATATTAAAGCTTGGGTTCCTGGAAGAAAAATATAAAGAAACGGGTGATGGCTCAAGACTTTTACACCATGTATTTATGGTTTTAATATTAATTATACTATGTCACTTTGGCTAACAGTATGGGAACAGAAGTGAAATGTATCAGTTCCTCATATAAACTGGAACAATGGTTCCAAACTTAAATGGGTACAACAGTAACTTGAGCTAGTTTGGGCTCATGATGACAGTCATGTTCATGTCTAGCTGGTGGAATTTTCCAATTAGCAAAAAAACCCACAAAGTAAGTAAATGAAAAAACCTGGACACTGCAGCATATTTCATGTCAGTCCATCCAAGTAGCTGGCAAGTGAAGTGACAGATGTCTGACTCATAAAGGTAAAGTCGGGGAATAGTTGTTGAGATATTTCAGTCTGGAGTAAAGTGGGTGTTACTGCCAGAAATGGAGAACTAACCACATACTTTACATTCCTTCTTCAGTCAGACCAAGAGGCCTAATAAAAACTGTAAAGTACTCAAACTGTAAGTATCATGAATCAGCAACAAAATCAGGCAATAAAGTTATGTTTTTACATTCATAAAAGTAGCAGCACTGCAACAGAATTAAACACTATTTTATCCTTAGGTTCTGCATGATTTATTCATTTATTTTTTTTTAGTAGTAAACTGCAAAACTGTTACATTGCAGTAGATTTTCAGTATTTGCAATGTTCCCATGTTTCATAACTGTTGCACTATCCAGTGAGACACGTCAACCGTTTATGTTGTAACTGATGTTATTTTCTAATACTGTGAGGATAATTTCACAGACCACAGACATCCTGTTTCTCTTGACCCAAATAAAATCATGTTACACCCCATGGACAACTAACTGCACACTCATGAGAGATCAAAGTTTCCGAAAATTTATAAAGCTTCTTATTCTGTATCTGTTTGCCAGAAAAGTTTCACCCATCTGGCCATTTGACAGTTATTTTCACTTTTTATGTCAGGCTTATTTTGATAAAAGCTTATTTACACCCTTACAACTAAGTTCACATATGTCCAATGACATAAACAGCAGCATATTTTGCCCTCTAGCTCAGGGGAGCCATGCCACAGAGAACAGTGCACTCTCTGTTTATCAAGATTCCTAACGCCACCATAATAAGACTCATGTGGATCTACTCTTCACAAGAGGAGCCTGGAGGGACAAAAAACACATGCACATCTCTATTTTTTTTTTTTAAGGTTCTCAATTGTAGATGGGATGGGGCCATTAAGACCAGGCTTTTGAGCATGTTGTGGAAAGATGATACATTCTGACTCCAGTTAGGCAAAAATCCGACCGGAGCCAACCGACAGCATCACAGCCATGGAGCCATTTGTTGCAGTTTGACTTTATGCAATGAAAGAAGTAAGTGAGCATGTCTACACTTTTTCATTTTTATTCACACAAGGTTTTAAGATTGTCGCTACAGCCTGTAGGTGATGATCTTACTGTGTGTGATATTTAAATATATAGATTTAGAGTTGCCTTAACATGAGCTATCTTGTTTCTTAGAAATTTAATCTAGGGTGAGTCAGTGCTTGACTTACTTTTGTCAGTGTGCTGCTCAGTTTGATCCACTGATATAACTGTTGTCTAAGATTTGACAGGAGGAAGCTGTTTTGTGAATGACACAATATAATTTACCATAGAACTATTTATGTGAGGTTGATTTGCATCAAAGGTGATATAAGTTATTTATTTATTTATTTATTTTGACTCTATAGGTGGAAAATAAAAATGTATAAACACGAATCTCTTCTGAAGAGCAGTGAAGCACAGCAAGTTGTCACTGTCACAAAAACATCTGTGTCCTTTGCAATAACCAGCATCACAATTTGTAAGCAATTCTTTCTGATATTTCCACATTTTTTTTCTGTCTTCCTTTAAATGTGCTGCTCCGAAATTTGATAGATTACACCCTCTTTTCTTTTATCTCTTTCTCCATTTCAAAGGTTTTATTATGCTTCACTTCTGTCCGAGTCAACTCAGAGCACAGCTCGGGACAACCCCCAATATTAAACACATTGTGGTTGGGAGGTGTTACACTTACACCACACTAGTTAACCCCAGCTTAAGGTAAATGTGGACTCATCTGTTGTCATGTCATAAAATTTCCAGTCTTGATTGGGAATCAGTTTGCAAATTTGTCATAAATTCACAACTTCTCTGTGATTTGAGTCAAGCCTCAGAGCTTGAAAGATCTGATTTGCTCCTAAAGGCCAGAGCAAACGAGTTTGGGCTGTCACCGACAGCACATTATGAGGCTAGCGCTCAAGTACAAATGAAGGGAAGTTTTGATGTGGGGTTCAATAAATGATGTTCAGTGAGTTCCTTTCTTTTTATAGGTTTGACTTTTCTAGAAAGGATGAAAGAAGCTGAGACAAAGGCCATATACGTGCTTTGCAAAGAAATTTCATGGGAATTTCTAATATGTTTCACTGCTTACTTAAAGTATACAAAAACAAATCTCTATTGAGGCTATTCACGGCAGATTTAAAAGGCTGAAGCACATGGATTACACTTCAGCAGTGTAAAGCACTGTTACTGAATTTTTGTTTGCATTTTGTTCATTGTGTAATTTCATAGCGTAACTGTTTACACAGTTGCCTAACAAGCAAAACATCCTTGTTTAATCCCAGGAGGAAACGCTAATCTCTCTGTGGTTGTGTCAGGAAGAACATCTGTGTAAAAATTTCACCGAATCAACTATGCAGAGCTTCCTGATGAACCCTTGTGAATAAAGGAGCAGCCACAGTAACTGCTGGCTCTCCTTCCTTCCTTCTTTTGTTCATTTCAAAAAGAATCCCACATAAGTAATAAAACTTAGTTGTTCGGAAGGGATGCAGGAGTTGAATGCCAACAAATCATTTAAAATGTACAGGTGAATCCAAATAAGACTCCTTTTTTTCCCAAATCATGGCACAGATCCATCAAAGATTGTTATTTTCATTATTGATTAATCATACAGTTGTTTACCATATTAATGCATCCAAGTTTACAAGGAAAGTGCCATTTAGTTCCACTGTATTCAAGAGAAGTCCTACATTTCAGTTCAGTTCAACTTTATTTATATATTGCCAAATCACTACAACAATTCGACATGACTTATATTGTAAGGTAAAGACCCTACAATAATACAGAGAAAACAGAGAAAACCACAACAATCAGACGAGCCTACATTGGCAACTGTGGGAAGGAAAAACTCCCTTTTAACAGGAGGAAACCTCTGGCTCAACCAGGCTCATAGAGGGGTGGCCATCTGCCACGACCGGTTGGGGGTGAGGGGAGGAAGACTGAACAAAGATCTGTGACAGATATACAGCCAATATCTCTAAAGCTGTGCAGTTCATGCCGAATTCATGTAAACTGAAAAAAAATAGCACGACAGGCCAATGATAAAAAAGACTTTGACTTTAAGTGAACTGTCCCTTTAAAAGCCACACATCTCGAAATAAAAGCTTAAAGTCATTTTCTGTTTTTTATGTGTAGGTATGACTGTGAGGAGATCTGGAGGCAGTTTGAGGAGGCCGTTATCAGTCATTCTTCTTGCAATGTGACCGTCGAGGATTATTTTCACATGTTTAACGCAATGCCACAAATCTGGCCCTGTGATAATGTGAGCTGTGTTGGCATTTTGGTGCCTTATATATACATTTTTTTATTTATAATAATATAATTATGCTACTTTAAATTATAGTCTTTTTGTTAACCTGCTTTGTATTTACCTTTTTTTTTCTTAGTTCCTCTTCTGGAGTAAAACCAGGACACTGATGCACAGCTATGCTGCAGTTTTTCGCCACTTCTGGACACTGGAAGACACGCTGGTTGGCTACATGTTCAACGATCTCATCTGGTGTGGCCAAGAGGAGGATTCTGGTAGACGTTTGTGTTTTGTTTTTTTGTGTTGTATTGTATTTTTTATTTTGTTTTGTTTCAACAAGAGAGAAATCATTTCTGATTGTGTAATTTAATTATTTTCACGAGAAAAATGATCAGAGACATAAAAGGCTTTGACCTCTCCGAGGTTTGGTGCCTCTGCATTAAATTGGTCCAAGTAAATTAAAAAAAATACTTGAATTTTATATACATATTAATATTAGAATTTTTTCTCGCTATATATTATTGAACATTTTGGAAAACACAATTTATAAAAAGATCATCATACCAACGGTCAAGTATGGTGGTGGTGGTGTGATGGAGCGAGGCTCCATCTTCTCCATCAGAAAATCCTAAGGGAGGATTTCTGGTCATCAGTTGGCACCTTGAAGTTCAACCACACTTGAGTTACGCAACAGCATAAGTCAAACACACCAGCAAAAACCAACAAGCAAAACAAAAAAATACAAGCATTTCATACTGGAAAATCCTCCAATGTGCTGAATTTAAACAATTCTGCAAAGAAGAGTGGACCAAAATTCCTTTATCACAAATGCTTGATTGCAGTTCTCGCAATTCTTGCAGAGTGTTGTGCAAAGTGCCACCTTATTCATTTATTATCTGAAACATAAGTATGACAAATATGCTAATCGGGACCCTTCCTGGCAAAAACGTTTTTACAGCGCTGTGTTTAAGATGGGCAGTGACGGTCAAGATGCTTATCAAAGCTGACTGCCTGATCAAAAGCAACATTTCTGGCAGTTAGAAGAACTGAAAGTGAATCTGCATGGGCACAGATAAGAAAGACAGATACTTGGCTGCCATCCACGTCTTCATAACATTAATGCAGTCATAAAGGGCAGCTATATTCTGGCGTTTGAATGACATTTGCAACTGGATATCATCTGTATAAAAAAAGTAGTATGAGATGGCTTCAAAGGTATTGACAATGTGTCCAAGTGAAAGCATAGACAAGACAAATAAGATGGGCCTGATGACCTAACCTTTGGGTACACCACAAGATAAAGTGGCAGAAGATGACACAAACTGAAAAGCAGATTCCCACCCAAGTTTTTAGTCTCTCAATCAGGAGACCATGATCAGCTGTGTCAAAGGCAGCAAAAGATCCAACAGTACAGAAACAGAATTTTCAACTGTGTCGTTATGTAATTACATTTTACTTCAAACTCTAGGAAGAGCTGTTTCTTAGAGCTGTATGAGTAAAGTGCATGTGTTAATTAACATGTATCTAAAACATTATGTTTAGTTACAGCCACTCTAAGCTGGTTCTGGAGATAAAAGGCAAATTTATCAATCTAAAATTCTGAGCGAGGTGATGGGCCAGCGCTGTGCTTTTTCAAAAGCGGATGAATAACAGCCAGTTCAAAGACCGTGCTATGATGATAGCATCACAAAGTTACTGCATATTTGTAGGCTGCATAGTCATGACGCAAATCTCCCTCTGCACCACAACCCAAAGATGCGCTATTGGACTGAAATCTGGTGACTGTGGAGGCCATTTGAGTACAGTGAACTCATTGTTGAGTCCAAGAAGGCAGTTTGAGATGGTAGCTGTTGGCAGCAAGATGGGCAGCATGTGATTGGCTGATTAGATTTGCGTTAATGAGCTGCTGAACAGGTGTATCTAATAAAGCAGCCAGTGAGGTGTTGAAGTTGGTAGTTTCAAGGTTTGATTCCCAGTCTCAGCCTCTCCAGTGAATTTGTATTCACTGCTTTCATAGCCCCTTTATGAAATGTATCTGGCACCCATATTCCAGTTTAGCTGTTTCACTTTACACTTTTAGATAAACAAAGCTAGCAAACTGCTGGGTGTAGATTCATAATTTCCACAGGAGCATAAGAGTGGTATCAAACTCTTGCTTTAAACATCGCTATGTGGATTGAATGATGACAAATTAAGAAAGATTGTTTGGTAGCAACGGGATTCAGCAAAAGCATTATAACTCAGACAGCTGCAGCTGTGTTCCCAAACGTTTTACAGAACTTTTAGGACTTTTCTTATATAACTAGTCTTCTTGCATGTCAACACAGCACAAGTCTTTCTTGAATATCTCATGTCTCAAGTAATGACACTTGTGAATTTGACACAGGTTTTGATTTCAGCTCTTGTCCGGAGTGGTCGGCCTGTCGAAGTCATCCGGTCTATTCCCTGTGGAGGCAAGCTTCACAAAATGTGAGTTTAATATCCAAACTCTGGAATGGCTCCATCTCTGTTCTGCAAACAGCTGTGTTATTTATCATCTACCTTTCCAAAACCGGCAGTGCTTTATTGCTCTTCTGTGATTTTCCTCATCCATTTGTTAGTTTGCAGAGATGGCGTGTGGCAACATTACTGTCTTACTGAATGGATCTATTGCTAATGCCTTCAATAGGAAAAGGTAAGAAATAATGAATAATTCAGTAGGTTGGTGCAGTTTCTGGAGTACATATTAAATCGATCTTTTTTCTTATGCAGCATGTTTGGAAGTGTTGAACTGGACAGCCTGGATCCACAAAGGGTGAATTATGTCAACATTAAGGTGGTGACCAGTCTAGACGGACCCCATATGTGAGGATAATAAAAGGATATTCTTGTGTTTTAAAAACGTAACTACTGATGAGTTCACATTGTCCAAATTCCATTAATTAGCACCTTAACTGCTTGGATGATAGGATGACATGTTATAAAGCTTGAAACCCACATTTACACATCATTTATGACTGCACTAGACCTCAGTGACCAGAATATTTTGTCATGCAGTTGTGTAACGGCAACACAGTTGATGTTAAACGAAAGGATAACTATTTTTCAGAGCCCGACAGCCCAAAGGTTGTCTTTATGTTTGGCAAATAACTGGTATGATTTACTGCTTAGTGACATTGTTATCCTTTAAAGCTTGTAAATAGAAACCTATCAGAAAGTTACAGTGGGCCTGAGAGGTCAAAAGCACTGCAACCAAATACAGTGTTGATCCTTAAAAAAATCAAAGCTCTTTACAAATATTTTTTGTGTTGTTTTATTTTTCTTTGACAGAGAGTCATGTAGTCAAGGATCCATTGTAGACCTGATCCAAATCCTCCAATCCAGAGGTTTTCACTGGACCTGTACAGACAATGACCAGTACGTGATGTTCAGTGTTTGGAAGTTTCATGACATCAAAGTTAATTATGAATCTGGAATAATGGTCTTAGACCAAAGCATCACATCATATTATAGTTGTTGCTTAACCCTATGCGGTATAAGTCATCAAGTGTGTTTTATTGCTACTTTTTTACAAAGAGATCCATGCCTTAACAGGAAACACTTTTATGAAACCATCAATCAGTAACAGGTCATTTTTCTTCACAGGACCCTGATAATCTTGCAATGCATCCGGGACCCACAACACTCATCCTGCCAGACATGTGCAAACACTGTTAAACAGAAACAGCCTTACATCTGATTAAATCACAGACTGCTGTAAAATCTATATCTTTCAAAGTAAATCCAGAGTGCAAAAAAAAGGAACAATGAATACTGTAAACACTGTCATTCTTAGATAATGCAGAGGCTTCTCAAAAATCTAACTTGAATGAAAAGCAGTGTGTGTTTTGCATACCCACTACACTTCACTGATCCACACAAATCTACAAGCAAAATGCAGCTGAAACAGGTGCTTCTCAACATGGAGAGGAGGAACTGATTAATCTGCAGCCTTTAATGTTGCAAACAGACTCATCTGTCAGTACTGCTGTGACTTCATTAGAAACGTTAGTACATTTGTAGAATTAAAACCTGTGAGTTAATCACAGCATTACCGACTGTGCTCCAGTCCCCTCTGTCCTCCGAACTGCACTGATCCTATTTAATTATCAGGGTTAGTGTGCTTTCTGAAGACAAGATTTCCTGTTTTACTGTCAGGGTTGTGTTAAAACAAGACACATGATGATGATGTGTATGTGGCCAGATACTCACAGCATTGAAATCAAAGTACATTTAATTTCACTGGGTTCAGTAACCTCTTTTTTGACACAGGGTCCCTCAGCATTGTAATCTCTGAAACGCCATTCTGTGCATCTTTAAGGGATTCCAAAGAAAAAATAAAAAGCTATAAAGTGATGGCAGTTTAATTGTGGTTTCATTATTAGCATTTTGTCTGTGTAGTTTGCTCAGTGTTCATCAAACACCCATTAACATGAGTTTTGTGATTTGTTTTGTTGTGTCACAGGAAGCTGCCAAGGCCATACTTTGGTGTTCATATGAATATACATCCACAGTTTAACATATAATTGCATTTATCATGAATTTATGTGTGCTCCAAGGTAGAATTTCGGTAGGTAATTCATGTCTGCCACTATATGCGAATACGCCCACAACAGGGATGACAAAGAGGTTTTCTGCATTGTTAAACATTTCCTTTTAATTTCCTTCTTTGTACTCAGAGGTCATTGGCATTTCTCAACATGTTTATAAGTATCGCTTATTCTGTGACATCTAAACTAGAGCCCATAACCATCTTACAGCAGATGATTGACATTTAACTGCTGCTATGAACGTGTTTATTAACCTACCTACCTACTTACACACTTTTGTGCATTTTGAATTAGTTTCACACTGAATGCCTATGAGAGGTTCATGCATTTAGTGCTGCAGCTACCACTGTAAACAGAGCTTTAATTTAATTTTTCAATAAGGAGGAATGAATAGCAACCCCAGAGCTGCTGTTTAAATCTTTTTAGCAACGCAGATCACATGGTAGTAACTCTATGCATTTAGGCATGGTGACAGACTAGTAGTAGTAGTCTGAGTATCCCTTAAGAGCCCAGACCCATTTTTTACCGTCATAAAAACTATGGGAGAGTCAATTTTGAAACATTAACAGAAACTGTCCTCAATGTGTAAAGGGGCGGTGACACCTGTGTCACTGTGGGTGCTTAAGGGGTATTTCAGGAACTCCTGATCCACTGGGATTTTCCCACACAAACATCTCTAGAGATTACCCAGAGTGATCTGAAAAACAAAATATCCAGAGAGCAGCAGTTCTCGGCAATCCATCCTGTCTTGTGTCAACAGTTCAGGCTGCTGGTGGTGTTGCTGTAATGATGTAAGGGATATTGTTTTTGTCAACTTTGTACCAACGCTGTGCAACTTAGTACTGAGTATCGCCTAAACCCCATATGTAAAGGGATGGGCGGCTCAAATAATCTTAAACTGGCTCCTTGAACATGACAGTGAGTTCGCTGCACTCAAATGGTCTCCACAGTCACCAGAGCTCAGTCTAAAAGAGCACCTGTGGGATGTGGTGAAACAGAAAATTCAAATCATGGCAGTTGCAGCAACTGTGAGATGCTGTCATCACGATCTCAGGGGAATGTCTGTGAAGGTTCTCAGTCATCCACGTCATCGTAGTCTAAAGAGCTTGGAAAGAAAAGCATCTGGACTTCTTTAAGTTGCTTGAAGACGTTTCACCTCTCATCCGAGAAGCTTCTTCAGTTCTAGGGTCAAATGGTTCCCTGTAAGCCTGAAGGGAAAAAGAACGAACACACACATGTAAAGGAAGCGCTTAAAACATGCGGTTATACTAGATGGGCTTTCATCAAGTCAGCAAAGATGCACAGAAAAGAAGATCAGACACCAACTAGGGAGGATAAGAAAGACAAACGCAACAACATTGTCATCCCCTATGCAGCTGGTGTATCCTAAAAACTCAGGAGGGTCTTCTCCAAGCACGACATCCCAGTATACTTCAGACCCAGCAACACACTCAGACAGAAACTGGTTCATCCCAAAGACAAAACTCCAAAACACAAACTTAACAATGTGGTGTATGCTGTACAGTGCAGCGAGGAATACCCAGACCTCTACATTGGAGAGACCAAACAGCCACTTCATAAATGCAAGGCACAACATAGAAGAGCCACCTCCACAGGACAAGACTCAGCAGTTCATCTGTATCTAAAGGACAAAGGTCACGCTTTCGAGGATGTCAATGTACATATTTTGGACAGAGAGGACAGATGGTGGTTTACGGTGGTTTACAACACCAACTGTCTGCCATCTATAATCCAGTTTTGAGATCCCGTTCCAGACGTCTTAATGCCCACTCACATCCTGGGCCATCTGACCTCAGGAAATCACATGATAGGGTGGGACTAGGTTTCACATTGAGCTCACCCGAAACCTTGGCTGATTGTGACCTACACCCATTTTCACACCTTGGCTCATGTGATTAGGTAGAGGATCATAAGGGATCCATTGTCCCGCTCGATGGGTTACTCCCACAGAGCTTAACTCTGGGACTCTCCACCATTTGACCCTAGAACTGAAGAAGCTTCTCAGATGAGAGGTGAAACGTCTTCAAGCAACTTAAAAAAGTCCAGATGCTTTTCTTTCCAAGCTCCTTAGATCTCAGAGGAATGTTTCCAGCATCTTGTTGAGAGTGTGTCATGAAGAATGAAGACAGTTCTGAATGCAAACAGTGTGCAATGCAGCACAAGCAAGATGTATCCTAATTAGTGCTGTCAGCGTTAATCTCGTAAAAATGATGTTAACGCCATAACCACATTAACGCGTCAAATCTCCGTTAGTGAGTTAACGCATTAGCGTGGTTTGCTCGTTAATGGGGCGCTGTGCAGCCCCTCCCACCTCTGATGAATCTCACAAGCTTTATTTTGATACCAAGGTTGTTTACACAACCTTGGTATTACAATTGCAGAGAAATAGTCGATTCATTTTGGGCAAACTCAGAAAGCACTTTGGGGCTTAACAGGTTAAATAAAGTAGCTTTAGACTTTGGCATTAATTCAGAGAGCACAGAAATTAAGGAAGAGATAAAGCTGAGTGAAAGAAATTCATGAAATATTTTTATGAATGAAATGCTATTTTTGTTGGATTATACCACTACTACTAAACAGTGACCACTCCCGAGATTAGAGAGTGCTTATACTGGAGTTTGTTACCTAAATCTATGTGTGTGTGATAATCTTATCAAAACTCTAGAATAGAATGATTTTGTTTGTTTCTTAAAGAGCATACAGACCCGTAAAGCCTGGATGAACTCAAAGGTTTTCTCAATTTTTGTTGTTTTTAGTTATCTACAACGAGATGAGTGAGTGTTTCTTCAAAACCCCCTTTGTGTGTTCATAGTATGCAGATGCTGCCTGTGGTAATGTCACGACAATGCTAGGTGGATCCACCACCAAGCCATTTGATCCTGAAAGGTAGGACTACTTTTGCTTCTCTAATACTTTTAGGACTTTTAGTGAGAAACGTTGAGAAATGTATTTTCTTTTAATGATAATTAGAGCCACCAATGTAAAAATGGCATATGCGCCAAGTTTTAAGCTAAGTTATCACAAGGCTTTGCTCTAAACTGTACTTAGTTCTTTTTCATCAATTTATTTTTCCACATTTGTTTTCAATGACTAGGTGCAAAAGAATCACTTTTATGTCTGCCTTGTCATCGTAGATTATGAAAAGTGCTATTAAAAAACAGTTATTATTGTCTTTGTTGCACAAAGTCAAAAGTTTGTTGTAAAAAATATGTTCTTGCTCCACAAACCAAGTCAGATTTAAATGTTTGTGTCTCCACTTTCGTAATCAGCAACCCAATTAAAATCCAGCAGTTGAGGACTCATAGCCCACAATCTCTGGGCGACCAATTTTGATTGAAAGGCAGTTGCAAAGGTCACCTGGTGGTGGCTGACCTGACTCTAAACAATCACGGACTCAGACAGATTGGCAAAGGTTTGCAAATAATTACCACCTAACTTATGAACGCAGACGGATTCTCACCAAACTGCAGTAAGTCTGTCTCTTTGCAATAGAGGACTCGACTCACCTGTTTGCCTAAGGGTTTTGTTCTGGATTCCTACATAAAAGCAAGGCTGACTGGACTCTGCATGTAAGTAGTTAATGTAAATTTTTTGCTGCTTTGCTGTCATCACAATGTTGGCCTTTATTTGTTTGATTTAAATCAGTGAAGCCAATCGGTGCATGAATGTTTTAAAACTGATCCTACATTCACTGCTTCTGTTCCATTTCTGTTTCTAACATCTTCAGATCAGATTGTACATCCTTGGAGCCTCCAGGCACTGTGGGGGCTGGAGGCTCCGGGCTCACAGGTCATCAGCACATCGTCGGATGAAGTGGCCTCAAGCTAGCAAGGAGAAGGAGTGGCTCCAGTTCGATGAAGACGTTGATACCATCTTGCAAGCAACTGCCAAAGGACAAGCTGAACAACGCCTAAAGACAATGACCACGATGATAGTCAGCCTAGCTGTAGAGAGGTTTGGACTAAAGGAGAAGCGGAGAGCAAAGCCTCTTTACACCTTGAACAACAGAGCCAACAAGATACATCAGCTAAGGCAGGAACTGAAGAGCCTAAGGCAGCAGTTCAAGGTGGCGAGTGAAAAGGAGAGGGGACCCCTTGCAGAATTACGTAGCATAATCCGCAAGAGGTTATTGACCTTGAGGAGAGCCAAGTGGCACAGGAGGAGGAGGAAGGAGAGAGTCAGGAGGCGAGCCGGCTTCCTAGCGAATCCTTTTGGGGTCACAAAACAGCTGCTAGGAGGGAAGCACAGTGGGCATCTTGTCTGCCCTAAAAGCGAGGTCGGCCACTACCTCGAGGAGACCTACAGTGATGAATCTAGAGAGCAAGATCTTGGTCCCTGTCAAGCCCTGATCAACCCATCGCCACCAGAGCAGGAATTTGATGGGGAGGAGCCCAGCTGGAAGGAGATCCAGGAAGTGGTAAAGAGAGCAAGAGCAAGCTCTGCTCGGGGGCCCAGTGGGGTACCTTACAAAGTTTACAAGAACTGTCCGAGGCTACTGACTAGTCTCTGGAAGATCCAGACGGTGATTTGGTGGAGGGGCAAAGTAGCAAACCAGTGGAGACAAGCGGAGGGGGTGTGGATCCCAAAGGAGGAAAGGTCCAAAAACATCGATCAGTTCCGGACCATCTTGTTGCTGAGTGTTGAAGGAAAGGTTTTCTTTAGTGTCGTCGCTAAGCGACTGACAGAATATCTTCTGAAGAACTCTTACATCAGTAACTCAGTCCAGAAAGGAGGGATCCCGAAGGTTCCAGGGTGCCTGGGACATACAGGCATGGTCACACAGCTCATTAGGGAAGCTGGGGAGAACAGAGGGGACCTGGCAGTACTATTGCTCGACCTCGCAAATGCCTACGGATCTATACCCCATAAGCTGGTAGAACAGGCACTGAACTGGTACTACATCCCGGAAAAGCTCAGGAACCTTATCCTGGACTACTACGCCGACTTCCACCTGACAGTCTCTTCCGGAACAACAACTTCTGACTGGCATAAACTTGAAAAGGGGATCATCACTGGATGCACGATCTCACCAATCCATTTCGCTCTTGCCATGAACATGTTGGTTAAATCTGCAGAAGTCCAGTGTAGAGGGCCACTCACTAAGTCTGGAGTCAGGCAGCCACTCATCAGAACTTTCATGGACGACCTGACGGTGACAGCTACATCTGTTTCAGGGTGCAGGTGGATACTGAAGGGTCTTGAGGAGATGATTTCTTGGGCACGCATGAGGTTCAAACCCACCAAGTCGAGGTCTCTTGTGCTGAAGAAAGGAAAGGTTACTGATAAATATTTGCTTTCACCATCAAGATACCATCACTTACTGAGGCGCCCGTGAAGAACCTAGGTAAGGTATTTAACTGTAGCCTGAAAGATGCAGCCTCTATAAAAGCGACCAACGAAGACCTTGAGACCTGGCTCGCTGCAGTGGATAAATCTGGCCTTCCCGGCAAGTTTAAGGCCTGGATTTATCAGCATGGAATTCTGCCCCAAATTTTGTGGCCCCTCTTAGTCTACGAAGTTCCCATCTCAACAGTGGAAGGCTTCGAGATGAGGATCAGCAGGTTTCTGCGCAGGTGGTTGGGTCTGCCACGAAGCCTGAGCAGCATCGCTCTGTATGGTCATAACAACAAGCTGAAGCTCCCCTTTAGCAGCTGAAGTGAGTAGTTCATGGTGAATCGGTCCAGGGAGCTGCTCCAATATCGAGAGTCCAGTGACCCCCGGGTCGCCCTGGCTGGAATAGAGGTTAGGCCGGGATGGAAGTGGAGAGCTGCTGAGGCTGTAGACATTGCAGTATCAAGGCTACAGCAAAGGGTGCTGGTGGGTACAGTGGCCCAGGGGAGAGGTAGCAGGGTAGTAGTAGAACACCTAATTATGACAAGGCATGAGGGAAAGAGAGGCGGTCGCTGATCCTTGAGGAGGTGCGAGCAGGAGTTGAGGAGAAGCGAGCCAGTCAAATAGTGCAATTGAGGCAACAGGTGGCTTGGACAAGATGGGAGCAAGCTGTAGAGCGCAAGGTCACATGGAATGAGCTGTGGAAAGCTGAACCCCAGCGGATAAAATTCCTGATCCAGGCGGTATATGATGTGATACCAAGTCCATCGAATCTCTTCACGTGAGGGAAGGTGGAGACACCAGGCTGTCTTCTCTGTCAGAAGAGAGGAACCCTAGAGCAAATTTTAAGCTGCTGCCCTAAAGCCCTGGGTGAAGGGCGATATCGCTGGCGACACGATCAAGTCCTGAAGGCTGTAGCGGATTCCATCTGCACCGGGATCAGTCACAATAAGAGCGTCTGCCCAGTAAAGAACACAATCACGTTTATAAAAGCTGGGGAGAAGCCAGCAGCACCAGTCCGAACACCTCGCCTAGCCTGTTGGCAACGGTGCACGATTGGGAGCTGAGAGTTGACCTGGCAAAGCAGTTAAAGTTCCCTGAAGCGGTAGTCAAGACAACTCTGAGGCCAGATATAGTTGTTACATCACTTGTCTCCAAGCAGGTAATCCTTCTGGAGCTTACTGTGCCTTGGGAAGACCGTATGAAGGAGGTTAATGAGAAGAAGAGGGCTAAGTATTCTGAGCTAGTGGAGGAGTGCCGGAGTAATGGCAGCAGGCAAGATGCCAACCCATCGAAGTGGGATGTCGAGGATTCGCAGGTCAGTCCCTTTGCAGGGCATACAAAATGCTAGACATCGTAGGTGCTAACCAGCGAAGAGCTATCAAGGTGGTCACCAATGCAGCAGAAGCAGCGTCGAGGTGGCTGTGGATCAAAAGAGGAGAGGCATGGCATGTAGGGTAGCGTTACCTGGACACAAGCTGGGGCTTGATCAACCCTGGCTGGGTCGCCTGGGAGAGGGGGTCTGATTGTTGAAAGACCCGAAACCCCCAATGACCCCAGGCTACATCACTGATGATGTGTCCAGGGGCACCAGAGGGTGTATCATCAAGTGCTTATGTGAGTGGACAAAACTGTCTTAGTGTGTATATGTTTCAGAGCTACTTTGAAAGCATAGCTTTGAAAGCTGTCATTGATTTGACACTGGAACAGGTTGAACTAGAATAAAACTACACTGAGTAAAAATTCCTCATCTTTAAAGTATTTACCTCAGGTTGAAACACAGTGGTTTTGCCAGTGGGCCTTTAGCTTGGAGATTCTTCTTTAGAATCCTCTTGAAATAAGACGGGACTCTGCATGTATCTATGCATTGGGAGCAGTGTCAGCAAAGTCTCGTGTGATTTTCTTTGAGCATAAATTCAAGTCAACATGAAAGTGAAATTCATTAAGTAAATCCAAACACATTCAATTAAATAATTAGAAAATAATACAATTTTCTCTCATTGAGTTTATTTACTATTATTAAATAGTTTCAATCAAAGATTGAATTTTTTGGAAGACAGAGCAATTTATAAAAAGATCATCATACCAGCGGTCAAATATGGTGATTACAGTATGATGCTCCAGAGCTCCTTTGCTGCTTTGGGACTTGGACAACTTGACATAACTGATTGAACCATGACTTCTCCTCTTCTGGTCATCACTTGGCACCTTGAATGGAAAACCCTCCAGTGTGGATGCATTTAAACAAAGTGCCACCTTATTCAATTGTTATTTTGGGGAATTTTTTTTCTGATATTAAAATTTGTGTGAAGATCTGAAACATAAGTATGACAAATATGCAAATCAGGAAGGGGGCAATCATTTTTTTCATAGTGCTATGTTTAAGATGGGCAATGTTGCACAAAAGAGAAGAACTGTTTGTACAAAACAGTAAAGATGCTTATCAAAGCTGACTGCCTGATCAAAAGCAACATTTCTGACGGTTAATAAAACTGAAAGTGAAATTGTGCAGGCACAGATAAAAAGGACAGATAGTTGGCTGTCATCCACTTCTTTAAAAAATTAATTCAGTCATAAAGGGCAGCTACAGTCTGGGGTTTGAATGACATTTGCAACTGGATATCACCTGTATAAAAAAAGTAGTATGAGATGGCTTCAAAGTTATTGAAGATGTGTCCAAGTGAAAGGATATACAAGGCAAATAAGATGGGTCTGAGGACCTAACCTTTGGGCACACCACAAAATAAAGTGACACAAGATGACACAAATTAAAATGCAGATTCCCACCCAAGTTTTTAGTCTCTCAATCAAGAGACCACGATCAGTTGTGTCAAAGGCAGCAAAAAGATCGAACAGTAAAAAAAAACTGAGTATTCAACTGTTAAATGTTAGGACGACATACTGAAACTTGAAACCCACAGTTACACATCATTTATGACTGCACTATAGCTCAGTGACCAGACTATGTGGGGCGACCGTGGTTCAGGGGGTTGGGAAGCAAATCTGTAACCGAAAGGTTGCTGATTCGATCCCCCAGCTCTCTCTGTCCTGGTTGTTGTGTCCTTGGGCAAGACACTTTACCCTACCGCCTACTGGTGTTGGCCAGAGGGGCCAATGGCGTGATATGGCAGCCTCGCTTCTGTCAGTCTGTCCCAGGGCAGCTGTGGGTACAACTGTGGTTTGCCTGCACCAGTGTGTGAATGTGAGAGTGAATGAATAGTGGAATTGTAAAGCGCTTTGGGTGCCCAGAAAAGCGCTATATAAATGCAATGTTGTCATGCAGTTGTATAATGGCATAATGAAAAAGACAGGATAACTATTTTTCAGAGCCCAAAGGTTGTCTTTAAGTTTGGCAAATAACTGATATGATTTACTGTATGCTGACATTGTTATCCTTTAAAGCTTGTAAATAGAAACCTATCAGAAAGTTACAGTGGGCCTGAGAGGTCAAAATCACTGCAACTTAATTGTGTTGTTCCTTAAAAAAAAGTCAAAGCTCCTCACAAATATTTTTTGTGTTGTTTTATTTTTCTTTGACAGAGAGTCATGTAGTCAAGGATCCATTGTAGACCTGATCCAAATCCTCCAATCCAGAGGTTTTCACTGGACCTGTACAGACAATGACCAGTACGTGATGTTCAGTGTTTGGAAGTTTCATGACATCAAAGTTAATGCCTTTAATGTTGCAAACAGACGCATCTGTCAGTACTGCTGTGACTTCATTAGAAACATTAGTATATTTGTAGAATTAAAACCTGCGAGTTAATCAGTGTGCTCCAGTCCCCTCTGTTCCCTGAACTGCACTGATCCCATTTAATTAGCAGAGTTAGTGTGCTTTCTGGAGACAAGATTTCCTGTTTTACTGTCAGGGTTGTGTTAATTTAACTGAAAACTGAAAACTAGGGCTCTGTCTTAAAACAAGACAGATAATGATGACCTGTATGTGGCCAGATATTCACAGCATTGTCTTGTATCAACAGTTCAGGCTGCTGGTGGTGTTGCTGTAATGATGTGAGGGATATTTTTTGACAACTTTGTACCAACACTGTACAACTTAGTACTGAGCATCACTTAAACCCCATATGTAAAGGAATGGGCAGCTCAAATAATCTTAAACTGGCTCCTTGAACATGACAGTGAGTTCGCTGCACTCAAATGGTCTCCACAGTCACCAGAGCTCAGTCTAAAAGGGCACCTGTGGGATTTGGTGAAACAGAAAATTCAAATCACGGAAGTTGCAGCAACTGTGAGATGCTGTCATCACGATCTCAGTGGAATGTTTCCAGCATCTTGTTTAAAGTATGTCATGAAGAGTTAAGGCAGTTCTAAATGCAAGCAGAGTCTGGTGCTGGGTTGGACACTAATAAAGACACAGTGTCCTGTAAGGGTATGTATGTTTATTAATTTGTCATAACAGGTTGAAAATGTAGTTGAAATAAAATAAGCTGAGTATATTTCTGATAAGATTAACTGTTTTACTGTTTTTATGACATGCATTTATGAGCACTTGGTACGTGTCCTTTGCTCTTTTACCTCCTTTATGGTTGTACCAGACTTCTGATTGGAGAGAGCCTGAATAGTTTGTGTGCGCGGTCATTCTGCATCTCCATAAATAGATGTCCAAGCTTGTGCAATAGTGAAAGTAAACAACATTTTGTTGGCCATACTTCTACAGAAGTCTACATTTTTATGACTTTTTACACATTTTAAATGGGGGTGTGGAAGAAAGTACTCATTGGGGGTGGCATCGCTGCTCTTATTATTTTAATCCTCGGCTTGTCATTGGGACTGACTCTCGGTCGGACGAAAATTAAATCCACATTTTTCTCTAAGTGTGAGAAGTTTAAAGAGTAAGTGATGATATTTCAACACTTTTTTTATTTACACTTTTTATTATGTCTGTAAAGAGAAAGGCAGCTTCAGCCTGATGATAAGCACACACACATGCATGCACATATGATACAATACACATTATCAATACATTAATATCTATTAAAAATATTCAAATAATTAAGGATTACTCAATGAATGTGTACATGTGCACCTGCATGTTTGAGCAGTCTTGACAAATGCAGGATTGACTGCATTTGAATTCATGAAGTGGCAAGGCTGCTCTGCTTAACAGCAGGATCGGTATTATAGTCAGTGATTGAGCTGCTGCTGTTTTTTATCCAGTCAGCTGGTTTGCACGATGTTAATATCTAATAATAATATATACCACTGCATATACAGTACCTAGACATAATGATAATGTGTCTTGAGTAAATGAGATGTGAACTGCAGGTTATCCGTCAGGTGTTTTTGCCTGTTTCCTTTTTTGATATTTGAATTTTGCTTGTTACACAATATGATATCAGCAGGTGCACATTCAGAGTCCACGGTCTAACCCCATGGCAACTTCCCTGCCATGAACGTCTTTCAATAATATTTTTAATCATCTGGCTTTGCTGACACCAGGTTTTTGGTTTTTTTGGTTTGTTTTGGGGTTTTTAGGAACAAATATATGAGAGTTATGTAAATGCATTGCACTATTTAGCATATTTATCATTTCTTTAAATATAAACACACTTAAACATTAACAAACTTTATTTATTTTTCAGACATGACTGTAAAAAGTTATGGGATCTCTTTGAGAAGGCCCATGTGAACAAGGATCCATGTAACGTTCCAGTGGAAGCTTATAATCCCCTCATTGCTGAAGTCCCCTTCAAACTAGACTGCAACAAAGTAATAATCAATGATTACACCATCTCAATCATCCCATCTGCCACAATCATGCATGAACTGTTTAACAATGCATAGATATCTGTGTTTGTGGTTTAGGTGATGTTCTGGAGCAACACGAAGGATTTGGTCCATGATTTAACTGCAAAGAGAAAGGACTGTTTTGTCACTTTGGAGGACACTCTGTTGGGATCTATCTTAGACGGTCTGATGTGGTGTGGAAAAGAAGGCAAAAACGGTAACACTCTCAAAGCAGTAGATAAGAAACACAGTTTATTATTTGAACAGTGCAACAAACTACACACAAGCTAAAGAGCACCGACAGTTGTTTATATAAATTATGCTGGAGTACTATGCTATCACTTAAGAATGATCAATAAACCTTGTAACGTTAAACACTATCAGGCTACAGAAAACAGAAACATAGAATTCTACAAGACTTTCTATGTCAGCAGAGCATCTTTCTAGCTTCCTCTTTTAAAATGAATAATTCAAACCACAGTAGAACAGAGATATCAAGATTCATTAACAGCACTTTTTTCTCAAATAAACTTTTCGTAATAGTTTAATGTTTTGAGAAACACATGTTTTGATTCTCCCTGAGAGGTATAGAGTTATACTGCCATTATATCTGTACACTGAATATTAAAGCAGAAACATTAGGAAACAGCTCACGAGATAGGGCACAGAAACTGTTGAAAGATGCACGACTACTTCACAGTGATATATAATAATAAATGATACAATTGATAGTAATATGTACGTCTTATGTAATGTTGTGAGATTTCTTTTTAGCTGTGTTTTATTTTGAGGAGCTAACCCAAGAAAATATGCATGTTGTTGTCATAGGTACCTTCTCTTTTTTTTTTTTTTTTTTTTTCCCCTGTCCCGTTTGGATCTTTAGCCATCAGAATTGTTGTCTTAAGGCCAAGAGAGATGCCAAGCGGATTTACTTTACCAAGTGGATCATCATGGCCTTGCCATATTGGTCCATTTGATTGACCTTTATTATAATTATGTATTTATTTTATTTTCGGTTGTTACAGTCGGGACAGACATGACTGGGGGATAGGAGAGGGAGAAAGAATGAAAGAAAGAGGGGGAGAAAGAAAAATAGAGGGGAGAAGAGATGGTGAGAAAGGGGAGAAGAAAGAAAGAGAAAACAAACAAAACACCTGGATCACCTGTATGGAGAAAAAAAAACAGAAGAGAAAACAAACAAACAAAAAACAGCAACATAATAAATACAGCACCATCACAATAAACTAGCTAGCAGTAGATAACAGTAGATACTAAATATTAAATGTTATTGTGCAGCACGCAAGATAGACAGCGCACAATGTGCTTTGAGGTAGCAGCCAAGAAAGGTGTAGTTTGTGTCTACAAACTACTAGGTACCTTCTCTAATGGGTGCCCCGGATGGTCAGAGTGTGAAAACAACCCTGTTCGTTCATTTTGGAAATGTGCCTCTGCTGCTGTAAGTTTTCAACATGAATTTGCTTTTTTGCTTTTCTTTCTCTCTTTTAAACAGTATAGTCCTGAGGTCGTGCATTGGTTAAAATAACACACAAGTGGACCGCAGAGTGCAGCAAATCCCTCCTGACTGAGTATAAGTGATGGTGAAAGAGAAAAGAAATGTTCACGCTGCCTCGTTGTCTGTCAATGAGGCTTTGTGTCGGTCTCCATGGAGCGCTCTCCTGAGTGAGCAGCAGCCCACACATTCAAGGAGCCCTGAGACCAATAGTTATGCATTTCAATAGTTAAGGGAATACCCCCACTAAAACAGATTCGGCTCCCTGGTAGACATGCTCCACTGTGTATAGTAAACTTGAATTTATAAATGTAATGTATTTGAGTGTAAATGCAAGGCCTACATAGCTTTAAATAAAGTAGCTTTTGACTTTGGCATTAATTTAGAGAGCACATACCATAAAGTAAGGAAAAGATAAATCTGAGTGAGAGAATTTATTAAATGTTTTTATGAATGAAATGCTGTTTTTGCCTACTAAACAGTGACCTCTCCCAAGACAATCGAGGGCTTTTGTCATGCTTGGAATTTGTTACGTTTTTCTCCTCAATCTACCATTTCCTTATGTGCACGATAATCTTAGCAAATCTCTAGAATTGTTGTTGGAATGATTTTGTTGTTTCTTAAAGAGTGTATAGAATAGTAAAGGCTGGGTAAACTCAAAGGTGAATTATAAGAAATTACCGGAAGAAAGGTTTTTTTTTGTTGTTTTTAGTGTTTTTTCTTACAAGACGAGTGAGTGCTTCTTCAAAACCCCTTTTGTGTGTTCATAGTTTGCAGATGCTGCCTGTGGTGATGTCACGGCAATGCTAAGCGGGTCCACCACCACACCATTCGATCCTACAAGGTAGGACTGCTTCTGCTTCTCTAACAGTTTTATGACTTTTAGTAGAAAAGTTAAGAAATGTCTGATAGCAAACTGATAGCACAGTGATTCTGTCTTATTGCTGTTTTATCGCCATATTGATGCACCAAAGCTGCTTTGAAGATGGCAACTAGCAGGTCACAGACCTTGTCCTCATCTTCAGAGCAATCATTTTAAAAGCAACGAGACTGCAAGATTATTGTAGACAGCCGCAATTGTGGTCTGGTTGTGGTTTTGATTTTTTGTTTGCTTTTTTTCTCTTTCCAGTATTTTTGCAAGCATTGAGGTGACGAGGCTTAAAGCCCCTAGGGTCAGTAGCATGAATGTTGTTATGGTCTTAAAGAAGAACGCCAAGTAAGATTTCCTCTTTTTACACAAATCTGTCATCACATTGTTGGCCTTTATTTGTTTGATTTGAATCAGTGAAGCCAATCGGTGCATGAATGTTTTAAAACTGATCCTACATTCACTGCTTCTGTTCCATTTGTGTTTCTAACATCTTCAGATCAGATTGTACAAATGCATCCTTGAAGAATTTACAGAATCAGTTAGATCCAAACATGTGTGTTACAGAGGAGCTGACGACCTGTTTGTATTTGTCCTCACAAAGCACAACTGATCTCGTTTTATTATCTTGTAATCCTTTCAAACAGACATCGGGTTGAGCAATGCAGGTCCCAACCAGAGATAAGGTGTGGAGCCTGCTGGTGAACATGTCTGATTATATCTGAAACAACACAGTACACCTGAGTATTTTTGTACATGTGAAATATATTTGTCTAGTCAACATCTCTAATACTGCTGCTATCTCCTGGTTGGCATAATATGCTTTATTTTCAAAATAAAATATTAATCTATAAGGTTGTAAACTTTATTTGGACTCCAAAGTGTAATACTGGCTGTTGTGTAATCACATCTTAATCCTGCACCAAGTGCACCATGTCTTTGTTGTTTTCTAGTCACTTTAAAGTTTCTGTGTTTGTTCTATTCAGCTAGAATAATTTAAAAATTATTCTGCACAGTACGTGCAGAGGTCTTGAGACACCCTTCATTTATTTATCTCTTGCTTCCAAGAAGTCAGAATTTCTCATTATTTCAGATCTACAGCAATAATTCTCCAGGCTTTTTGAAGGCCTGTCAAAGTTTTACTTTGGACACTCTTTGGAGTGACTTACTAACAGTGATGCTTCAAGCATAAAAAAGGTGCCTGAAGTCAGGGAAAGAACCAGTGTAGACACAACACTGACAACTTAGCAAAGAACCAAATATAAATTGCATCTTTAGGCACGTTGTTACTAGCAGGCTTTCTCAAAAACACATCATTTTTTTCCAGTTTCTTTAGAAAAATCTACAAATTCCCATGGTAACACACTTTGACAGATATAGAATAGTATTTTTGTGCCAAAGCGCTGTTGGCTGAAAACTTGGCACATGTCTTTATGGTGTGCAGTGTCTCCATAACAATTTGAGTAAACTGAACAGGTGGAGGACCAAAGAAGTGACAGGCCAAAACACTGCAGCTTAAGAACCAAATCTGAAAGTCATGTCCTTAAGAAGCCTTAACAAATCCAGGAAAGACCTGACACAGTACTGGAAAGATGCATCTGGCACTTTCAGCTGATCCATCTGCTGTTCACTGAAGTCTCAACAGAAATGGTCTCAATGGAAGGGTGTTTTAAGACTTCATTCTTAAGGAAGAAAAGGCTGAGGTGTGCCAGATTACAAAAAAACTGGATGGAAAATCAGTGGCAGCGGGTGTTAATGATTGAAGAATCCAACTTTGACATTTTTTGTTCACATTGTCAGTACGCATGGAGGACATACAACAGAGAGTGTGGGGCTGCGTTTCAGCCAGTGATTTTGGGGATCATGTCAACATTGATGGAATTCTTAACACAGAAAAGTACCAGCACATTTTGTATCTGATTGGCAATAGTTTCATTTTTCAGCCTGACAATGATCCCAAACATACTGCTGATCAGAGATTGGCAGTAAGGTGTTACAAGTTACGCGCTACTGTAAACCCGGGGTGTCCAACTTCAGGCCTCAAGGGACCGTGTCCTGCAGGTTTTAGATGTGCCCTTGATCCAACACAGCTGATTTAAATGGCTAAATTACCTCCTCGAAATATCTTGAAGTTCTCCAGAGGTGGTAATGAACCAATCATCTGAATCAGGTGTGTTGACCCAGGGTGATATCTAAAACCTGCAGGACACCGGCCCTTGAAGCCTGGAGCTGGACACCCCTCCTGTAAACTCTAATCAATTACTTTTTTAAAGTAAGTAAGGGATTACTATTGCAAAAAAGTAATTAGATTACTGTTACTTTCCCATAAGCATGCTGCTTTTCTGCGTTGTTATACCATGATTTTGTTTGTGAGAGTGTCTCATGACAATGACATACGACCGTGCGACATCTGTGGCAGGCACAGATGTGTGTAGGTCAACAATGTATAATATGGAGTGCGGGAGAGAGTACGACTGTGCAGCGTTTAAAGCTTAGACGTACTGGCATTACTTTGAGTTTGATTCTGTAAAAAGTGCCAAAAACATTAGCGTCCAGAGGTAAAAGGGTAACATCTCCTGGGTCTAGGTGCGGTTTCCCCCTTTTGGGGGTGAGGGTACCTGGACCTGGGATATAGAGCATGTTTGGGGAGTGTGGTTGTGTGTACAGTGTCCATTTGTGTCTGTCTCCGTGTTGGGTGAGTGCTGAGTATTTGTATATGTGTGCATCAGGGTGGGAATGCATGTTTGTGTCTGTGTGTGCCTGTTTGTCTGTGTCTATATGTCAGGTCGGGTCTTAGACTCCACCTCTCTGGGAACATCTCATGCCCTACAAGGTATGGAGGTCTATCTCCCCTCACCACACTCGCTGTTGGTGGCTGATGGCGTCAGACGTCGGTGTGTTGGTGGTTCTTGTTGTCTGGGGCTGGGCGCCCGGGTATGTACTGGCTCACTACCGGTGGCCGCTTGGTGGGGCCTGGCACCCATGGCTCAGTCGGACCCCTTCCGGAGGTAGGGGGGCTCTCAGGCCTCTGGGCCTGGGGCTCGCTCTACTTTGGTGCAGCTAGCTGCCAGCAGAGCCTGAGGGCACGTCACTGCAGCCCCCTCTGGCTTCTGCTCCGTGGCAGCTCTTTCCAGGAGGGTGGCATGGTTGCCCTTCGGGTGGTCCTCCTTGGGCTCTCGCACTCTGGGGGCCTCTGGATGTCTGGAGCCTGGATCTCCTCCATGCCTGCTTCATGCCCTGGGGGACGGGGCTATGGCCTTGCGTGCTGCACAATAACATTAAATATTTAGTGTTTACTGTTGTTTGCACTTAGCTAGAATATTGTGATGGTGTTGTGTTTATTATGTTGCTCTCTTTTTTTGCTTGTTTTCTCTTTTTTCTTCTCTCAACAGATGATCCAGGTGATTTTTTTGTTAAGTGCCCTTTCTCACTGTCCCTCTTTCCCTCTGTTTTCCCCACTCTCTCTTTCTTTCTTTCTCCCTTTCCTATCCCCCAGTCATGTCTGTAACAACTGAAAATAAAACAAAATAAATAAATAATAATAACAAAGGTCAATCAAATGGACCAATACGGCAAGGCCGTATGATCCACTTGGTAAAGTAAATCCGTTGGGCATCTTTCTTTGCCTTCAGACAATTCTGATGGCTAAAGAACCAAATAGGACAGGCAATAGGTAAATCCAAACACATTTAAGTAAATAATAAAAAAATTATAGAATTTTCTCTCAGTGAGTTTATTCACTATTATTAACTAGTGTCAACTTTTTGGAAGACAGAGCAATTTATAAAAAGATCATCATAAAAACGATCAAATATGGTCCAGGTAGTGTGATGGTGCAGAGCTTTTTTTTGCTGCTTTGGGAGTTGGAAAACTTGACCGATGAAACCATGACTTCTCCTCTTCATCAGAAAATCCTAAATGAGAATGTCTGGCCATCAGTTGGCACCTTGAAGTCCAAGGGCACTTGTGTTACACAACAGCAATAATCTGAAACACATCAGGAAAAAGCAACAAGAAAACAAAACAAAAACAAAAAAACATAAGAAAAAACAAAGAAAAAGAACCTTACACAGGCCTATCATACTGGAAAACCCTCCAATGTGGCTAAATTTAAACAATTCTGCAAAGAAGAGTGGGCCAAAATTAGCCTATCGCAAATACTTGATTGCAGTTCTTGCAATTCTTGCAGGGAGTTGTGCAAAGAGCTCTTGCAAAGCACCAACTTATTTAAGGATTAGTTTTTTTCTGATGTCAAAATTTTGTGATGATGCCCCAACATGGCTAATCTGCCCCAAACCCAGGAGCTGGTCCTCTTAAATCTGGGGTGAGACAAGCAGACCACCCCAGTCCCCGCAGCAACAGAGCAGCCCACCAGCCCAGAATCCGACAGGACAGCTCAGTTTTAAAACTGAGAAATGGGTACCAGCACCAGAGGTGAGGCTTAATGAAGAGACCTCCCCCTGGATGCCATTCAGTGTGCTCACCCCCAAATGTAATGAGAGTGTCTAAGTTGTAGAATAAAACTGAGACACAGGTGGCCAGAAGGGGACAGAGAAGGAATGCCTCCCCTGCACCTTAGTGACGTTCCTGATCCACTGGGATTTTCCTACACAAACATTTCTAGAGATTACACAGAATGATCTGAGAAACAGAAACTATCCAGAGAGTAGCAGTTCTCTGGTAAACGATATGAAAGAGTGAATCCATCCTGTCTTGTATCAACAGTTCAGGCTGCTGGTGGTGTTGCTGTAATGATGTCAGGGATATTATTATTAACTTTTTACAACTTTGTAAAAAGTCACATGTCTGCATTTTTTACAACTTAAAATGCCACAGGCTACATTAGTGTTGCTGGTAACAAAGCCCATCCCTTTGCAAACACAATTAAAAAGGAATGGGCAGTTCAAATAATCTCAAACTGCCTTTTTGAACATAACAATGAGTTCACTCTAATGATCTCCAAGCTCAGTGGGATGTGGTGAAAAACTGAAATCTGGATGTGCAGCCGACAAATCAGCAGCATCTGTGTGATGCTGTATTGTTGATAGGAACCAAAATCTCAGAGGAATGTTTCCAGCATCATATTGAAAGTACGCCAAAATGAGTCCAACCCAGCACAAGTGAGGTGTACCTAATGAAGAAAAAATGTCCCGTGAGGGTATGTATGTTGATTAATTTGTCATAACAGGTTGAAAATGTAGTTTATGGTTATATATATATATATATATATATATATATATACATATATGTATATATATATACATACATACATACATACACATATATATACATACACACACATATATATATATATATATATATATATATATATATATATATATATATATATACACACCTACATACCTACATATATATATATATATATATATATATATATATATGTAGGTATGTAGGTATGTATAAAGAGAGACAGATAGAGAGAGAGAACTTTTATAGAACTTCTTTCATGCGCGGTCATCCTGCGTCTCCATAAATAGACTTCGCGAGACGTCGCTCGCGGGATAGTGACAATAAACAACATTTTGTTGGTCAGACTATACGGATTACATGAAATAAAAGTTTATATATGCTTGGGTTGAGGTTGTACCTTAAGTCCAGCACACTTTTAAATACATGAGCACTTGCTGCGTTTCAACCCTTTGCGCATTTACCTCCTTTATGGTTGTACAGGACTTCTGATTGGAGAGAGCCTGAATAGTTTGTGTGCGCGGTCACTTCTTGTCTCCATAAATAGACGTCCGAGCTCGCGCGATAGTGACAGTAAACAACATTTTGTTGGGCAGACTTCTTAGACAGAAGTCTACATTTTTACGACTTTTTACGCGTTTATAATGGAGCATGAGCAGTCTCGTCGACTGGAAAAACGGCGGAGGAAACGCTGCGTAATATTGATTGTCATCGTTGTCCTTATTGTTATTGTAATCATCGCCGTGGTGCTGGGACTGACTCTCCGTCAGAACAAAAGTGAATTTGAATCTACATTTTTGTCTAGGTGTGAGAAGTTCAATCAGTAAGTGGGGATATTTGAACACTTTTTTATTTACTTTTTTGGGATTTTCAGATGCACGCACATATGATATAAGACACATGATCAAATGAATAATGATTAATCACTGAATGTGTACATGTGCACTTGCATGTTTCCATGTTTGAGCAATCTTGGCAAATGCAGGAGTGACTGCGTTTGAACTCGCGAAGTGGCAAGGCTGCTCTGCTTTAAAACAGGCGTTAGGTCTGAGGTCTGGTATTGATCGGTATTATAGTCAGTGATTGAGCTGCTGCTGCTCTGTATCCAGTCAGCTGGTTTGCACGATGTTAATATCTAATAATAATGTATACCACTGCACATACAGTACCTAGACATAATGATAATGTGTCTTGAGTAAATGAGATGTGAACTGCAGGTTATCCGTCAGGTGTTTTTGCCTGTTTCCTTTTTTGATATTTGAATTTTGCTTGTTACACAATATGATATCAGCAGGTGCACATTCAGAGTCCACGGTCTAACCCCATGGCAATTACCCTGCCATAAACTTCTTTCATTAATATCTTTAATCATCTGGTTTTGTTGACACCAGTTTTTTTAGTTAGTTTTGTTTTTTTTTTAAATATCAAATGCATTGCACTATTTAACGCACTTAGCCTTTCTTTAAATCAAAATACACCTAAACATCAGCAAACATTATTTGTTTTTCAGATATGACTGTAAAAAGGTATGGGGTGCCTTTCAGCAGGCCTATGTGAACAAGGATCCATGTAAAGTTCCAGTGGAAGCTTATGATCCCCTGATTGCTGCAGCCCCCTTCAAACCTCAGTGCAACAGAGTAATAATCAATGATTACACCATCTCAATCATCCCATCTGCCATAATCATTCATGATCTGTCTAACAATGCAGTGTTTGTGGGTTAGATGATGTTCTGGAGCAAAACAAAGGATGTGGTCCATGGTTTCACTGAGAAGAAGGATTGTTTTGTCACTTTGGAGGACACTCTGTTGGGATCTGTCCTGGATGGTCTGACCTGGTGTGGAAAAGAAGGCAGCAAGGGTAACACTCTCAAAGCAGCAGATAAGAATCAAAGTTGATTATTTGAACAGTGCAACAAACTACACACCAGCAAAGGAGTACCAGCAGAAGTTCATATAAATCATGCTAGAATCTAAAAATATATGTAATTTGTCATGCCAGACATGATTTTTTATTTGTGTGGCCTGTTGTTACATTTACATACCAACAGCAAGTCAAGTCATGTCAAGGTTTTTGAGCCCTGACATTTAAGGAGAATTTCTTAAACTTGCCACATGTAGACTACACGCACACATAAATCAGTGTGTTCATGCCCTCACTTGTTCTAAGATGATCGCCGCTTACACAAACGCTATTGCTTGAGAATGATCAATAAACCTTGTAACGTTAAACACTATCAGGCTACAGAAAACAGAAACGTAGAATTCTACAAGACTTTCTATGTCAGCAGAGCATCTTTCTAGCTTCCTCTTTTTAAAAAAGTCTCATTAAAATCACAGTAGAACAAAGATATCAAGGTTCATTAATAGCACTTTTTCCCCAAATAAACTTTTCGTAATAGTTTAAGCTCAGCTCACCAGAGAGGGGACAGAAACTGTTGTAAGATGCACGGCCACCTCACAATGATGTATTTGTAATAATAAATGAGTCGGTTAATAGTAATAATAAACTCAAGGTTGTTACAACCAAATAAAGATTTTTTTAAACTTTTGGTTTCAGTGCAGATTCGACAAACACATCCTATGTAGACAAGCATCATTTATCAAATATTTTTTAAAAATTAGTTTATCTTCGAAATAGAAATTATGTGTCTGTTAAAACACATTGTCTCCATAAGCTTAGTCATCAGGGATGTGTTCCCTATGAGGTGTGAAAGGTTGCACTTTGTTCCTAGTTTTGGAAATAATTGATTACGCAAAAACGGCTTTGAATAAACCAGCATGTTCAGGTTTTATTCTTTAGTAATTGATCCAAACACACTATGGAAGTGATTTACATTTGAACTATTCAAAGAAGATTTTGAGTCAACACTCTGGCTAAGCAGCTGAGGGTGGACAGCTAAGATAAATGTGCCCTAGCTTTTTTTTTTTCTTTTCTGTCCTGTGTTGTTATGTAATGTTGTGAGATTTCTTTCCTTTGTTGTGTTTTATTTTGAGGAGCTAACCCAAGAAAATATGCATTTTGTTGTCATAGATACCTTCACTACTGGGTGCCCCGGATGGTCAGAGTGTGAAAACAACACTGTTCGCTCATTTTGGAATCGTGCCTCTGCTGCTGTAAGTTTTCAACATGAATTTACTACATTTTCTTTCTCTCTTTTAAACGGGATAGTCCTGAGGTCGTGCATTGGTTAAAATAACACACAAGTGGACTGCAGAGTGCAGCAAATCCCTCCTGAGTATAAGTGATGGTGATGGAGAAAAGAAATGTTCACGCTGTCTCGTTATCTGTCAATGAGCCTTTGTGTCGGTCTCGATGTAGCGCTCTCCTGAGTGAGCAGCAGCCCACACATTCAAAGGAGCCCTGCTTTGGTTGAGTTCGGCTGGGTTTTACTGTGTTTTGCAACGTCTGATTCTGTTGTGCAACATCTAACTTTTCCAAACAGTCAAAAAAAAAAAAGCAAACAAACACACAAATATTCTTTGATTCATATTTTTTTCCAGTTCAGTGAATTGTGCAGCAGTCCCAGAAAAACCGAATCAAGTACTGTGTAATTGTAGTAGGAATTTGTACTGTGTGTAATTGTAGTAGGAATTTCAGTTTAATGTAAAAAAACCATTATGAAATTGATCCAGAATGGCTCAAGTACATGCTTTAATAATGGGGATGCATTATGCAAATGCAAGTACCACATAGCTTTAAATAAAGTAGCTTTTGCATTGATTCAAAGAGCACATAAATACCATAAAATAAGGAAAAGATAAAGTTGAGTGAAAGAATTAATTAGCAATGAATTTTTATGAATGAAATGCTGTTTTTTCCTGGATTAAACCGCAACTAAACAGTGACCTTTTCCAAGGCTAGCGAGGGCTTGTCATGTTATGCTTGGAATTTGTTAAGTTTGCCTCCTAAATATACCGTTTTTTGGGTGTGTGATAATCTTAGCAAATCTTTAGAAAGCAGTATAACTTGTTTTGATCTTTCGCTGTTCATTTCGTTGTTTGTTAACAAAATGAACAGACCAGTAAAGCCTGCTTGAACTTGAAGGTGAACTAGAAGAAGTGACTGGAAGAATGGCCACAGTCGCATTAAAAATTACATCTGTGAAATACTGCAACATTTGGACAGTAAAATAATTTTAAATAAGACGTTGCATCATAATGGTAAAACCTCAGTGATATGTGGCAGCTTCATACTTCCTGTTATGAATATAATGATGTTCACATAATATCAGTCTGTGAAATATGAAGTGCAGTCATTTCTCTGAGTAAGGGACTTTAGATATGTCCAATGTTCCATTATCACATCAATAGTGATAAACCTCACTTTACAGGAAGACACAAATACCTAAGTCTAAATTAGGGACAAAATATTGTGTTATTTTTTAGTTTTAGTTTTTTCTTACAAGATGAGTGAGTGTTTCTTCAAAATCCTCTTGTGTGTGTCTGTATAGTTTGCAGATGTTGCCTGTGGTGATGTCACGGCAATGCTAAACGGATCCATCAACACGCCATTCAATCCTACAAGGTAGGACTGCTTCTGCTTCTCTCACAGTTTTATGACTTTTACTTTCAGTGGTAATTACAGCCACCAAACAATTTAACAGTGATATATGTGCTGAGAGTTAAGTTGTCATTGCAGATTAAAAGAAGTGCTATTAAAAAACAGTTATTATTGTCTTTGTTGTACAATGTCAAAGGTTGTTGTGAAAAATATGTTCTTGATCTACAAACCAAATCAGGTTTAAATGTTTGTGTCTCCACTCTGGGTCATTTTGATGTGGGCTGCTTCATTTTCATTTAAGTCTCAGTCACACTAGAGTAAAACTAGGACTGCAGCGTCCTTGCAACTCAGAAAGAAATCAGCACAGTTGAAGTTGCAGTTGAAAAGTTGACTGCATTGAATTTTCTTAGCAATCAGCAACCAAATTCAAATAGTTCAGTTCAATTCAATTCGGTTCAATTCAGTTTTATTCATACAGTGCCAAATCACAACAACAGTCGCCTCAAGGCACTATATATTGTAAGGTAGAGCCTACAATAAATAAGTACCAGCTAACTTATGAACGCAGACAGATTGAACACACTGCAGTCAGTCTGTCTCTCTGCTGTAGAGGACTCGACTCGACTCGCTGCCCAAGGGTTTCGTTCTGGATTGGTATAAAAAGGCAAAGTTGATGGTCACTTTTATCACTTTGCAGTTAAATTGCTGTCCTGCAGGAATTATATCAAGATTTATTTTCTTTTTCAAATCTATGAAATTCTGACTGCACTCTGAATATAAGTAGTTAATATAGATTTTTTATCTAACATAAAATGCTGGGTGTTCTGACAGACAGACACAAACAGATTGCTTGTAATTGCCAAATTGGCTTCATTTAATCACAGACTGATAACAGACTGATTCTGTCTAACTGCTGTTTTATCGCCATCTTGATACATCAGAGCTGCTTTGAAGATGGCAGCTAGCAGGAAGCTGTCACAGACCTGTTCCTCATCTTAAGAGCAGCCATTTTAAAAGCAGTCTCATGGCTCAAGTTCATTGTAGAGGGTCACAATACCTCCGGTAATACCACGGTCTACAACCCTTGCTTTCCCTAGTGTGACTGCAACATAAGGCATTCTGCACTGAGAATAATTCTCTGAGGTGACTACTGATCCTTTTAGTACTGTAGAAATTCTTTAAGAGTGTGTCGTAGGCTCAAGTGTGTCTGTGTTGTGGTGATAGCAATATCTAGTTGAATTTTGTACTCTAAGCTGCTCTTCTTTTTTTTCTCTTCAGTATTTTTGCAAGCGTTGAGGTGCCGAGGTTTAATGCCTCTAGGGTCAAGAACCTGAATGTTGTTATGGTCATACAGAAGAACAACATGTAAGATTTTCTCTTTATACACAAATCTGTCACCACAATGTGCATCCAATATTTTAAAATTGATCCTATATTCACTGCTTCTGTTCTGTTTCTAACTTTTTCAGATCAAACTGTACAGATCCATCCTTGAAGAATTTGACGCAAGTGCTAGATACAGGGATAACATACAGCTGCAAAGACGTGTCTGAGTAAGTACATGTGCGTTACAGAGGAGCTGACGACCTGTTTGTATCTGTCCTCACAAAACACAACTGACCTCTTGTTATTACCTTGTAATGTATTCAAACAGATCTCGGATTCAGGAATGCGGTGCCAAGCCAGAGATAGCGTGTGGAGCCTGCTGGTGAACAAGTCTGATGTCAGTCACAACATAGTAGCATTAAGCCACAGAAACATTTCTAGTGTTTCTTTTTAACTTTTTAAATAAAATTTGAGAATTTTTGTACATGTAAAATGCATTTTTCTAAACATGTATGTTTCTAATACATTCCACTATGACAATGTACATTTTAATTTTTGGGGATCTGAAGTTAAACTTCTTTGTTTTTTTAACTAAACAAATTGAGTACCATGGCTGCCATCGCCTCGTTGGCAGAATATGAACTATTTTTTCAATAAAATGTTGAGTAAATGTTCTTTGTTTTTTTTAATGTTTTCAAGTCATTTTAAACATGTATATTTCTAAAAACATACCTAGATATAAAAACACACAGTGGAAGACCATCAGTCATGGATTGGTCTCCTCAGAGCCCAAACATCAACATTATTAAAGCAGTGTGGGAATCATCTTGACAGAGAACAGAACAAAACGCAGTCAACATCCAAAGAAGAGCTTTGAATGTCCTTGAAGAAGCCTTAAAAACAACTTCTTGGAGAGTATTTAAAGAAATAACAAGAAAGCTTGCCAAAGAGAGTTCAGGCTGTGTTGAAGAATAAAGGTGGTCATACCAGGTATTGACTTTAAAGGTCAGTAAAATTGTTCAAACTCTTGTCTTATATACTATATTCATATAAGGGTCAATATATTATAATTAGTGCTAAGGGTGAAAGTGAAAGCAGTTAACCTTTTATTTTAAGTTGTAAAGATCTAAACTAAATCCATGGACGGCTTCATAATAACAGTGTTAATGGAGCGGATGAGCACACTGACAGGTTTGACAAACAATGACTAAATAATGATGCAGTTAATGTCAACATGGAGCAGAAGTGTTTGCAGCATTTAATTTGGACACAGCATCTTATTTGTACACTGGACCATAAGTAATAATAATGCCTTGCTGATATGTATGGCTCCAGCTTTCAGTAGATGAAACCAGTCTTCTAATGTCAAATATAAGCACAATATTTTCCATGTTTATTTTTTGTGTTCAGAGCAATGAATTAGTGTACTGTTGCAAAGCAGTGAGTGGACAAAACTGTCTTAGTGTGTGTATGTTTCAGAGCTACTTTGAAAGCATAGCTTTGCAAGCTGTCATTGATTTGACACTGGAACAGGTTGACATACAATAAAACTACACTGAGGACAAATTCCTCATCTTTAAAGTACCTCACAGTGGTTTTGCCAGTGGGCCTTTAGGTTGGTGATTCTTCTTCAGAATCCTACTGAAACAAGACGGGACTCTGCAAGTATCTATGCATTGGGAGCAGTGTGAGCAAAGTCTCATGTGATTTTCTTTGACCAAAAATTCAAGTCGACATGAAAGTGAAATTCATTAAGTAAATCCAAACACATTCAAATAATTAGAAAATAATAGAATTTTCTCTCATTGAGTTTATTTACTACTATTAAACAGTTTAAACGTTTTGGAAGACAGAGCAATTTATAAAAAGATCATCATACAAACGGTCAAATATGGTCAGGGTAGCGTGATGGTGCAGAGCTCCTTTGCTGCTTCAGGACTTGCATAACTTGACATAACTGACGGAACCATGACTTCTCCTCTTCATCAGAAAATCCTAAAGGAGAATGTCTGGCCATCAGTTGGCACCTGGAAGTCCAAGCGCATTTGTGTTACACAACAGCAAAAATCTGAAACACATCGGGAAAAAGCAACAAGCATGGTGCCGACGACCATCATCCAGACAACAGCTGACGTCAGCTTGGCCCCTCCCCTGAACCCTCAATGTCTGTATGCAGTTTAAAGTTGAGAAGTGGGCACCGGCACCAGAGGTCAGGCTGAATGGCAAGACCTCCCTCTGGATGCCATTCACTGTGCCCACCCCCAAAGCTCTATATGTATGTGTCATTAGAGTGTAGGTAATGAGAGTGTCTAAGTTGTGGAACAAAATTGAGACACAGGTGGCCAGAAGGGGACAGAGAAGGAATGCCCCCCTGCACATCAGTGACGCACCTGCACACCATTTGGTGGTGTGTTTCCCACCTGGAAACAGCATTTAGATTGCAATCTGCCTTCTGTGCCTTTTTGGCAGCACCTGTGACATTCACCAGTCGCTTCATTGTTCTGACACACAAATTCTACTACTCTACATACTAACTACACACTCCAAACACGCTAAACTAAGCAGAGAGTGTCTGCTAGCACTGTCCTTAGACATTAAACGTGACGATAGTATTCAGGGAAAAACACAGCATATGTTTTTTAATTATTATTTTCATATCATTTTTCATCATGACTCTGGCTTTTACGTGGCCACAATTTAAAAACTGGTATAGGCATCTTGTTGCTATGTCATCTTAAATTGGTCATGTGATTGGTTTACCACGACTACTTTATTCTTCCTCAACCAATCAGAAGCAGTCGTGCGATTGTTTTGCCCCGGTAAGAAGAAGACAGCTTCAACCGTCTGTGTGTTGAAAAATAGCAACGCGTCTGCACCGCATGTTTTTGTTAGCAACGGTAACAGTGTTGTAATGATAGAAATAGTAATCAGTTCGATTACTTGTTATTGAATTAAAGTAACACCGTTAGCAATGCTGTTATTCCCATCACTGATGCTGATACTCCCACAACAGGGACAACAGAGGAGTTTTCTGCAATGGTAAACATTTCCTTTTGAACTTCCTTCTTTGTATCCAAAGGTCATTAGGATTTCTCAGCACGTTTATAAGTATCTCTGTGACATCTAAATTAGAGCCCATAACCATCTTACAGGAACTGATTGACATTTAACTGCTGCCATAAACTTTGTTATTGACCTACTTACTTGCCTTATGCAAGTACTTGAGGATTCAAAATGTGTTAATGCTTGCACTGCAAGCTCATTTAGCACATATAGTGGAACTTAACACTTTTAGCAGGCTCAAAAGTAAAAAGATGGATATATTATAGGTTGTTTTCAGAAAATGTAGAAATTATTACTTATAAAAATAATACTTAGACAAAGCTATAGCTATAGCTCACTGACAAAAAAAATCTTAAAGTCAAAGTCTAATTTATTTATTTAGCACATTTAAAACAACGACTGTTGACCACGGTGCTGTACATTTAAGATAATCAAAAGAGATAAGAACATAGGAAGACATGATAACATTTAAGAAAAAGAAGGATAAAATGAGAAGATTTGAATAAGAAATTAGCCAAATAAAAGTAGTACAACCTCATTCTGATCTAAAAGCCAAGGAATAAAAGTGTTCTTTTTGAAAGTATCTAATGTTGGAGAGGATCTGATGTGAAGGGGCAGTTTGTTTCACAATTTAGGAGCAGTCACAGCAAAGGTCCGGTCTCCTCTGTGCTTTAACCCTCTCGAGGCAGGCTTTGGGGTTTAAATTGAACCTATTGGGAGCATGTAAATTGAAAAAAGGACTGGGCCAAGAATGGACTCCAAGAATGGACCCCACAAGAAAGTGAGTTTTTTGAGGATGATGTATCCTCCAATCTAACAGAAAGACTTCAGTTGGACAGGTAAGATTTAAACCATTCAAATGCAGTCCCTGCAGTCTGCAAAGACGAGGGACGGATGCCATGAAAGCTGGACACTGAGATGCAGAGCCACAGGTTAACCGATTCCAGGGATCACAACAAGATGAACAACTTGTTGTCTGGGGCAAGTTTGTTTAGAAGAGCACAGGGATTAGTCATCAGTGATGCAGGAACGCAGTTTTGGAATTTTACCAATACACCGCCCCATTTCCTTTGCCTTCTGTGAGTGAACAGTGGTACTGTCTCTAAAACAGGTGGGATACAAAATTCCTCACATCCTGGGTCTGAGTCCAACCCAGCAAAAGAACTGCTTCAATTTAATTGCACAATAAGGATGAATCACTACTAACTCCAGAGCTACTGTTTAAATCCATATCACAACACAAATATCTAATCAATAAATCACATGGCAGTAATTCTATAGCTAGTCTGAGTATTTCAGGAACTCCTGATCCACTGGGATTTTCCCACACAAACATTTCTAGAGATTACACAGAATGGTCTTAGAAACAGAAAATATCCATACAGCGGGAGTTCTCTGGTAAACAACATGAAAGTGTGAATCCGTCCTGTCTTGTATCAACAGTTCAGGCTGCTGGGATATTTTTTTGACAACTTTGTACCAGTTTTGTACAACTTAATGCTGAGCATCGCTTAAATGCTACTGGCTACATAAGTGTTGCTGCTAACAATGCCAATTCCGTTGCAAACACAGTTATAAAGAGATGGGCAGCTCAAATAATAATAATAATACTTGGCCAGGGCAGAGCTCACCTCCGCCTTTGGCGCACACACACACCTGCTGATAATCACTCACCTGTGATTCATCATTGTTTCCTAGACGCTACTAAAGGCAGCAGCTCAAAACCTCTCATTGCTGGAATATTGAGTTAACACGTCAGTGTAAATCCTGGCTTTGTAAATTTGTGTGTGTTTTTCAACAACTCACATTCATCAAGAATCTCCTCCTCCTTTGGGTGGCACTGTCACTGGGTGTTTGCTTTCTCTGTGGTAGAGTATCATTTCCTGTTCCCGTTCCAACACACAGTGGTGTGTTTGAGTAGCTTATCTGCATAGCAATTTAATTAAAAACTTTTTTCATAATATAATCTTCACATGCTTCACTCTCTGTGTACTCACTCCCAAATTTATTGCCAAAGTATTCACTTACTGTGTCTTTACTGTTTAGGGTTGCCAACTCCCTGAAAAATAAATAAGGGACACCTCGTGGCCGGGCAACCCAGTTGTCTTCACCCTTCCCAGTGTTGTGAATTTTTTAGCTCTTTTTTTTTTTGTGTGAAATTATTTTTCTAACCATTTGACTTGAATTTGATTTAAGCAGATGCATATTCTTTGTGATATGACCATATGGGAAACAAATGATCATTTAGCCATTTATTTTTAGCTCAAAATGACAACATTAACACAATAAAACAGGTCTCTTTCTTAAACAGAAGCCTGTCATGCTTAACTTTTGAGAATATAAGTAAATCTTTCTTTAAAAGAACTCTGTCCTGCTTAACTTAAAATTATATAAATTAATAGAAAACAATAGAACGAAAAACATTCTTGTAACAGTGCACATATAGTGCATTTAGTGCAATTGGCTTCAGTTGAGGTATTATTTCAGCTTTTCTAATGCTAATCAGTTGCTGCCGTTTGTAAACCCGCTTGTTCCCATGATTACGCATCATAACTCATCATCGTTATTCATCTGCGTATTACTTTTATGTATTAGTCAACTATTTGTTGTAATCATCTATCCTTGCAGTTGTTTATTACACAAAATAAATTATATTATCACACTTCTGGCCACATAGCGCTGATATTCACTGCACATGCCCATATTAACCTTAACCAGAGGGTTTAAAAATAACAAACCAGTGTTTACATACCATATCTGCTTCTGCCGTGGCCTGGTGGACAAAAAATTGGTTAAGGGTTCCCCGAGCTTTCACGCCCCTCATGTTCTTCATGTGCCCACCATTAGAAGCATGCCTATGGAAAAAGTGCGCCGGCACACAGTGCAGTGCGCTTTATAGGTGTTGTCGTGCACTTTTCCAGCCAGGTGTTTTCCTTTTCCCATTCCTCCCAGTACTTTTGCAGCCTTTTTTTCTTTCTCTGAGGGGAACAAACATTGCTGGTCTAATGCTGGGCTTATGCCGGGCTCACACTGTGCGATTTTTGGCCCATTTTGAGCCGATTTTTGAGTCGTGCGACCGTTTTGGCGATCGGCCCGATTTTGGCCTTCATCGTGCGTCGTGCATCGTGTAGTATACGTGGGGTAACAAGAGGCGATTAACACCTCATGACCAGCTCCCGATCATCAATCGCTTGGTCGTGAGGATTTCAAACCTGTTTGAAATCCTCGCGACCGTCGTGAGGGTGTCACCGCAGCTTCTCGCACTGCGCACGCGCAAACACAAATGTCAGCGAAAAAGACGGCGCAGCACGGGAGTGCAGCGTGTGATCTGGACACAAGCGATGGAGGCACAACTTGTAGAACTTTGGAAAGCTCACCCGAGCCTTTTCGATGTGGCCTCACAAAATTATCACGACCACAACAACCGTGAAAATAGTTGGATTTACATTGCTGCTCAATCACAGCTGCCTGATCAATGTTTTTAATTAGCAATTTAGCAAAGTTGATGGTGGTGGTGTGCGTGTCTATGTGAGTGAAAGACACAGAGGGAGAGGGAGCGACAGATTTTCTGTTATAACCTTCATTTTATGGACGCACAGTGTGAGCACTCAGGTCGCATCAGAGCATCGGGCCGTATAGTGTGAGACCCTGCATCGTGACCTGTGAACTTCTAACCCCTGCGAGTCAATCGTACAGTTTGAGCAGGAGCTGAATCGCGCGACTGAAAAAATCGCACAGTGTGAGCCTGGCATTACACTCTGCGATTTTTGGCCCATTTTGAGCCGATTTTTGAGTCGTACGACCAATTTGGTGATCGGCCCGATTTTGGCCTTCATCGTGTAGTATACGTGGGGTAACGAGAAGCGATTAACACCTCACGACCAACTCCCGATCATCAATCGCTTGGTCGTGAGGATTTCAAACCTGTTTGAAATCCTAGCGACCGTCGTGAGGGTGTCACCGCAGCTTTTCACACTGCGCACGTGCAAACACAAATGTCAGCGCAAAAGACGGCACAGCACGGCTGTGCAGCGTGTGATCTGGACACAAGTGATGGAGGCACAACTTGTAGAACTTTGGAAAGCTCATCCGAGCCTTTTCGATGTGGCCTCACAAAATTATCACGGCCACAACAACCGTGAAAATAGTTGGATTTACATTGCTGCTCAATCACAGCTGCCTGATCAATGTTTTTCATTAGCAATTTAGCAAAGTTGATGGTGGTGGTGTGCGTATCTGTGTGAGTGAAAGACACAGAGGGAGAGCGAGCGACAGAATTTCTGTTATAACCTTCATTTTATGGAGGCACAGTGTGAGCACTCAGGTCGCATCAGAGCATCGGGTGGTATAGTGTGAGACCCTGCATCGTGACCTACCAACTTCTAACCCCTGCGAGTCAAACGTGCAGTTTGAGCAGGAGCTGAATAACGTGACTGAAAAAAATCGCACAGTGTATGCCCAGCTTTAGGTGTACTGTCGTCCGAGACTTGCACCGCAGTGTCGGCGTTTGTTTCCCTGTTGGCCATGCTTCTTGTTGTGGTCATCTGTTGTCTTCCGGTATTTTCTCCGTAAGCGAACTTTCCTCGACCAATGAGATAAGCGGTAATCTGAATTGTCATACTCGAATTGTCATAAGTGTGCTGTCAGCTCATTGGTCACAAAGCAGGAGAGGGGCTGGGAATTATGTTTTCAAACAAAGCGTTAATTCCATTAACATTTATGGACTACTTTTGATTCTCACTGTATTACGGGACAAAGTGCGTCCCTTATTAGCTCAATACGGGACGTGTACTTTTGTTTCTAAATACGGGACGATTCCGTTTTTTAAGGGACGGTTGGCAACCCTATTACTGTTTCACTAGCTTAGCTTAGCTTGTAGCCGACTCACTAACAGCATGGCCTCTTCACCTGTCCCTCCTGCACTTTCCTGCTCATTGTGTCAGATGTTTAGTTACTCCTCGGCCTCCTTTAGCACTAATGATACTTGTAATAAGTGGAGCCTATTTGCAGCTCGAGGCTAGGATTTGGAGACACGCCTTCGCACCCTTGACACATCGGTAGCTAGCCAGGCCCCTGTAGCCGGTGCAGCCGAAGGTAGCGTACGCCCTGCTAGCTGTCCCCTGGCAGGCCCCGAGCAGCTGGAGAAAGAGGGCAGCTGGGTGACTGTGAGGAGGAAGCATAGTCTTAAACAGAAGCCCCAGGTACACCACCAACCTGTTCATGTGTCTAACCGTTTTTCCCCACTCGGCGACACACCCGCCGAGGATCAAACTCTGGTAATTGGTGATTCTGTTCTGAGACGTGAAGCTAGAGACACCAGCAACCATAGTCAATTGTCTTCCAGGGGCCAGAGCAGGCGACATTGAGGGAAATTTAAAACTGCTGGCTAAGGGTGAACATAAATTCAGTAAAATTATAATTCACATCGGCAGTAATGACACCCGGTTACGTCAGTCGGAGGTCACTAAAATCAATATTGAATCGGTGTGTAACTTTGCCAAAACAATGTCGGACTCTGTAGTTTTCTCTGGTCCCCTCCCCAATCAGACCAGGAGTGACATGTTTAACCACATGTTCTCCTTAAATTGCTGGCTGTCTGAGTGGTGTCCAAAAAACGATGTGGACTTTATAGATAACTGGGAAACTTTCTGGAGGAAACCTGGTCTTGTTAGAAGCAGCTCTCCTTTCTAGAAATCTGCCCAAATTTATTAAACCCCCCAAAATGTGACTAACCAGAGTTGGGACCAGGAAGCAGAGTTGCAGTCCTCCTGTTATCCCCCAAAAACCCCATCTCCGGGGTCAGCTCCCAAACAGACAAAAAACAAACTAAAAACCAGCAAAAAACAACTTCAACATAAAAAAAATCACAAAGGAAGAACAATACAGCATCCAGGACGAACCAAAGAGTAAAACAGTGAAATGTGGATTATTAAACATTAGGTCTCTCTCCTCCAAGTCTTTGTTAGTATATGACTTAATAATTGATCAGCAAATCAATTTACTTTGCCTTACAGAAACCTGGTTACTATGGAACGCCAGGAATGGAACGGCAGGACTGCCATAATGAATTACTTAAATACACCATTAAATAATTAATTAAATGTGGCAATAATTAATAAAATTGGAATTAATTAATTAAATAAATAGTTATGACACATGTAATTAATTAATTATTGACACATTTAATTAATTATTTATGTATTTCACATTTTTTAATTATTGACACATTTAATTAATTATTTAATGGTGTATTTAATTAATTCATTATGGCAGTCCTGGCGTTCCATAGTCTTTAAACTGTCACAACATCAAAATAATACACACTCAAAAAATCTGTTGTTGGATGAACACAGTTTAATCATGGCACCTTTTTCCACATGATTTAACCAAGTACAATAACCCATTTTTGACCATGTCAAACCAACACATTTGGCATTTGGTGGTTTGATGTAATCAGATTGGATCAACGTAGTATACTTACATTGACTTGAAGTGATTTATTTAAGTATGTAGAGTGAAATTTGTTTTAATTCATTCTACACAAGTTAAAAACTTTAGGAAAACGCAATGAAATCTTGTTGTTTGAACAACTACTTTGTTAATCAAGGCAATTACTGCTAGTCTTGCTTAATGAACCAATATGCAGGTTGATGATTTCATAGAGGCAAATAACCATTTGCACTTACATTCATGGGTAATTTAGAATCACCAATTAACCTAACTCTAATCACACACTGCAAACAAGCCAGGTTGTGGATTTGAACCT
Source organism: Pelmatolapia mariae (assembly GCF_036321145.2). Taxonomy (NCBI): domain Eukaryota; kingdom Metazoa; phylum Chordata; class Actinopteri; order Cichliformes; family Cichlidae; genus Pelmatolapia; species Pelmatolapia mariae. The sequence continues at coordinate 14,371,607 of NC_086235.1, read as the reverse complement.
AGGCCCTTCTTGCTGTGAGGCAACAGCACTAACCATCACGCCACCAAGCCGTCAATCCAGGCTTAATAAAACTAGGAAAGCTATGATTACAAGGCTCGATGCAGAATTTTCTGTACGTTTTTGTCCTTGACAGGTTAAACCACAATAAATAGCGATAGCATACACGTGGTGTGGGTGTAGCTGTCTGCCCCTTAAAACTCCAGCGATTTTGATGCAGTTTGACATCTAATGTGATCGTGTGAATTTCGTAAGTCCAGGCAACTAACCACTCTTACTAGATTGTATCATGTCATCTCAACAAGAACAAATTAAGTTGCTGAATTCCATGCAGATGCTACATGATTTAATTATGTTCACCATATAAAACAAGAAATTATTTAGTTCAAATTACCACCCAATTTCATTTTTTTGAGTGCACTCTACAGACATGAAAATTTAATATATTGTAGTCTCAAAGCTCATCTTGGGGATCTTGCAAACATTGAAGGAATTAACACAGAAAAGTATCAACACATGTTGTGTCTGATTGGCAATAGTTTCATTTTTCAGCCTGACAATTATCCCAAACACACGCTAATCAGAGATTAGCAGGTAGACATTACAAGTTACGCATTACTGTAAACCAGGGGTGTCCAACTCCAGGCCTCAAGGGCCGGTATCTTGCAGGTTTTAGATGTGCCCTTGATCCAACAAAGCTGATTTAAATGGCTAAATCACCTCTTCAACATATCTCGAAGTTCTCCAGAGGCCTGGTAATGAATTTATCATTTGATTCAGGTGTGATGACCCAGGGTGATATTTAAACCTGCAGGACACCAGCCCTTGAGGCCTGGAGTTGGACACCCCTGCTGCAAACTCTAATCAATTACTTTTTTCAACTAAGTAATTAAGGGATTACTATTGCATCCATCCATCCATTTTCTTCCGCTTATCCGGGGCTGGGTCGCGGGAGCAGCAGCCCAAGCAGAGAAGCCCAGACCTCCCTCTCCCCAGCCACCTCCTCCAGCTTGTCCGGGGGAACACCCAGGCATTCCCAGGGCAGCCGAGAGATATAATCTCTCCAGTGTGTCCTGGGTCTGCCCCGGGGCCTCCTCCCGGTGGGACATGCCAGGAAAGCCTCGCCCAGGAGGCGCCAGAAGAATATAGAGGGTATGCCCCCCACACCCCCATTGCCGGGCTTAAAAACTGGCACTTTTGCAAATATGTGATGTCTTGATAAATCGAGCAGATATTTGAAGTTTACACAGCACCATTCTCGCATGAAAATATCTTCAAAGTTTATTTTGTCACCCAGAAAGAGTAATATTTCAAACTCCGCCACTCTGTGTTCCTCCGCCACTGCCTCGTTTGAGTTTTGGACGAAACGCATTCTGGGATATTGCATTTCGTCATTTCGAGCTGATTGGAGACCAAAACAGCCAATCAGATTTTTTTGCATCCAAGTCTGTGATTGGTTGGTTTTGTGGCACAACTATAATGGTGTACAGAAAGAGTTGAACGCGCACGGGCAGAAATGTTGAGAGCGCGAGCAACATATTGCAAGCAAGCGCAAGTGCAAATACTGAGCGAGAGGGGCTGCTATTGTGCGTGTGTATGGATAATAGCAAACACTGAAATACAGTTTTTGCATGCAGCAATGAATTTTGTTCACTCAAATTTAGATTTCTTCGCTCAAAATAAATTTCTCCTCAAAATGCAACACTTGCATCCGCAAATTTTTTTTACGTGCGCTCAGAATTTTTTTTACGTGCGCTCAGAATTTTTTTTACGTGCGCTCAGAATATTAGCACAAAAATAACGCCATACAAATATGCATTGAGTCTCGATGCTATCTTTAAAACATGGAGGTGCAATACATCATTTAATTTTGTTTATCAACCGCTGTGTGTATTTTGGTTTTCAGTGTGAATTTATACAAACAGGAATTACTTTGTCTTTTTACCCTAACACTATAGAAAGACTTTGTTCTTAGACAGGCGACCTGAAACTGCAAATTGTGTGTGCGTGTTTTACAAGCAGCTTTGCTGGATTTGTTTTTAACTTGGTGAAGCATAGTGTGAAACTTTTTTCTTAATTCAGTATTTTTACAGGTTTTAACTGTGTGGTCTTTCTGTCTTTCTGGAAAATGTATAAGCCAACTTGTCAAATGAGCGCGTGCACCGCTCTTCAGAACTGCCATTGCTTATTTCATGTGTCCTCCGTTAATGAAAGATTTTTTTATGGATCTTAATGTTTAGAGGCGATAGTGAGGTACTAACCTGTGTGTCTCTTTTAAACTGTAAATGTTAAATTCTAAGGCTACATATTATCTCCCACTGAGTCCGCTTGGCATATGCTATGTATAAAGGCTCTGGACCTTTCCAGAATGACGTAGAGGCGGCTTTAATTTCAGTTTCTGGGAAGTTTTTCCCTCCTGTGTCTATGCGGCTGGTGCAAGCTTTTTGATTATTTGTGAAACTGCGCGTGGTTGTGGACAATTCTGACTGCACTTTTTGATTTGAGTTTCGTGTTGGATCACTTTCTTTAATTGTTAATTTTCTGCGAGCAGTGAAGACCCAAACTAGAACTTACAAGTTTTGCCGTGCCCCAGTGGCCAGTGCGAGGTTGTGCTGCAGATCCCAGCATGAAAGCTGAGGGACCAGCCAGCTGGTGGAAAGACCGGTTGATGCCTGGACGTGCGTTGGAGTCGACTTTGCTACCCGCACAGAGCGTTTCTGACAGTCGGGCATTGCTTATGCATAAGAGAAAAGCAACAATACAGCGTGTTTCTCTGCTCCAAGACACCCGCGGTCCTTTCACACGCATGTCTGTTATAGCCTGCGCTTCATAAATGTCTGTCTGTCAGTGCTGATTATTCAAACCCTGTTTAAAACGTGACTTATTTGTTGTCCAAAAATACTTCCTCTAAATGTGCAAAGTTACTGATTTAAAAATACATATTTTCAATTTTTAGCTGGATGTCAAACATATGATAGACTCTTGAGCATATTTATATAGCAAAATTCACAATGGTATAATCATGTTAAATAAAAGATGCCCAAGTGTGCACCAATGCACTCTAATGCAGACCTTTGAACTGTATGTTGATAAGTACATGAAGCGTACCTCTACTCCTATAGCTGAAAAGAGTCTGTATCCATACTTCGTGGATCTGCTGATTTGTTTTTAATGTGGCACTTTTTTTTCTCAAACTGCAGATGATGAAATCCTCTTTATTTGAGAAAGTGTCCCTAAGCTATTACTGCTCATACTTACTGAGTTCCCTAGCTACTTCTTTAGTATGTCAGTAAACTTTTTGAACAAGAAAGGTATGGTAGATTTAAAGACACATCTTAATTGAAGCAAAAGGCAAAAAATTGGAATACATTTTATGTGGCTCTTCATATTAAATCCAACAAAGAGTGAAAATCCAAAAGCTGCTGCAATATTTTGTATTAATGATCTCTCTCTCTCTCTCTCTCTCTCTCTCTCTGTGCGTGTGTGCGTGTGCAATGCTGTGTGTGCTACTATGTGAGTGTGTGCGTGTGTGTGTGTGTGCTCACAGAAGTAACGTCATAGCAGGAGCTTTATTTTAATGCATTTCCAATCAGCTTTTTTACAAGAAGTGTAGCTCATACATTGGAATAAATGTATTCTTTTCGATACTTTATAAGTATGAAACTAAAGATTTGAGTTCATGCACATTGTGAAACAAGAATCTAAATCTTTGTGTCACAATGATTTCTATAAAAACATGTTGTTTATGGGGGTGATGTGACTAATCTTTTGTGGGCCCAAATAATGATCAATGGTGATTGAAGAGGAAGCTTGAACCCTGGCTCTGGACATGTTTTTTCATCATAAACACTGTGATATGAGGCATCGTTAAAGTGTCACTCCAGTAATGCTGCTGGGTGTCAGGATTTGACGGCGCCCTGACCGGTGGACCTACCAGTGTGTGTATATTTGTGTGCGTGTGTCTCTCCTATCGCCCTGTCTTCCCCTCCGGCTCCGCTGTCATGTGTTAGGAGGTAACCTAGCAACAGGCTACCTCCGACCCGGAAGTGCTGTCGCCCGGAGCTGCCGCACCCAGTGTTGCCAACTTAGCCACTTTGTCGCTATATTTAGCGAGTTTTCAGACCCCCTAGCGACTTTTTTTTCGAAAAAAAGTCGCGAAAAAAAGACGTGAAAGCGTCTTTTTTTTCGAAAAAAAGTCGCTAAAAAAGACGTGAAAGCGCATATCGCTTTTACTCTCAACAAGCAGCGGGTGCTGTAACGCAGTCAGTTCTTCTTTTACTCTTATGCTGTTTTGTGGATCACAAGGTTTAAAACTACTTATAAACACCCACACACAAAGTAACTCCACCAGAGTGCCTATTTCGGGTCACTTTTGCCGGTCCAAGCCCGGGTAAAGGAGCAGGGTTGGAATTGTGACATTAAAAAAAACAATAATTGCTAAAAGAAATTTAATTTGTAGTTCTAAATAAACTCTAAATGCATTTAGGACGTTTTTTACTCACTTTATGTCTCTTCCACGATGTTATTTCTCTCTCCAACAACATAGGTTACAATTATATTAGCATGACCAATTATGCAAATTAGGTGATGACGTCATTTAGCGACTTCTAGCGACTTTTAGGACAGCCAATAGCGATTTTCCTTACTGAGGAGTTGGCAACACTGGCCGCACCTGCAATCAATCCACCAGCTGCTGCCAATCTACTACCATCTTCGGCAGGGCTACTTAATGGTGTGGCTGAGCGACAGACAGCGCTGGAGTATTGCACTAAGCCTGGTAGTGTTTTCGAGCCGCTAGCGTTATTGAAGTATTGTCTGATCTACGTACTCATGTTGCTGTCGTGTGTGTGTTCACCCAGGGATTGACGGAGGATTCACGGACACAAAGGAAGCACTTGGAGGAGAGAAGGGCACTCACTACCACGCACGGGCTTACACGGAAGGAAGGACGCACTATCACCATTGTTGCACATTTGAGCTGTTGTCACCTTGCTGCACTGTAAATAAACGCACTGTCTTTATTTCTGAGCTCCGCGCCTGAGTCCACTCTTTAACAACCGTGACACTGGGAGAAACAAGTGTTGACTCATGTTTTTTAATAGAAGACTTAAAACACTAAACTCTAATTTCAGGGGTTTGTTTTAAGTTTACAGAATATAACATCTGGTATGACGATGAGTTTTACTTCTCGCTGTCCGTGTTATGTGTGTCCATTTATCATGTATGCTACTTTGCTCTGTGGACTGTAAAATGTTTCATTGTATTCATGAAATAAACCAGAATTTCAGTGTCTGAATCTTTCACTGTTTTTCTGCTTTTGTTCACTCCAAGTTTGACAAAACCCACAGCTCACTAACAACGTGGAGCAATCTCAGTGTATTCAGCTGTTTTTTCCCTAAACACAATCAGTTGACTGAGAGAAATGCCTGTAGTCATCCACTTCATCATTGTGAATGTTGAAGGAGCTTTGTTCCATAGACACCTTATACTAGTGTTTCCTACACTTAATCCAACACTACTATGTTCTATTTAAATCCAGATTCCTTTTATAGATTGCAGTGAAATTTGTTAAACCATTGCTTAATGGGACAGAAGTACAAGTCACTCTTTATTAACACATTGTAGAGAAGTTTATTGCTGGACAACACAGCTAGCAGTCTCACACACTCTTTAGATTTTTGAAGTTTTGTGTGTAATGGTTTAGTCTCTCACACCTTACCATTTTCTCCCAGTATCACAACAGTATGACTCCCAAAGTACGGCTCAGTAAACAAACAAGGACTCTAAAATTAGAAGAGAAAGATACAGTTGGAAGATTAATGATTGCTTTTATGATGCGTAGTAAACTACCCCCCTCTTCTTCTTCTCTGTGTTGTTGTTCTTGTGTGTGTATGCCTTAGAAGTCAAATTATACATTAGCCACACAAAAACATTTGTTAATTTCATTTAGAACTGAGATTATAAGTTGTAAGCAGAAATCTTATGCCCAGCCAGAACCATGTTTCCCCCACTTTCACAATGCTGAGGTGTCAAATCTACAACCCCCAACAGATGGTTTGTTACACGCGGGTGAGAAGAGCAAGCTTTACTTACACAGCCTCACACACTATAGATTTTTAAAGTTCTTGTGTACAATGGTTTAGCCACAGATGTAACTTCCACTTTTGATAAAGATCACACCGTCTGCATATTTCTTAAGAAATGAAGCGTCTCTATTAAGCTCTTATTTATAAATGTTTACACAATAATAGATACCGTGTGCTCTGTGACATTATAGTTTTCTACTTCTGCTTTCACTGGTTTGCATTTCAAACTCCCAACCTTTCAGGTTGTTATGAACGGCTTATATTTCTAATATTTTGTGATGTAAAAGTGAGCCACGCGGTTTTTTTTATTTTCTGTATGATGGAATGAGTTAAGACACGAGTTATTTAAACAACTATAAATGACAGTGTGATGGCCATAGTACTTTATGAGGGTCAAATATGTTAAGGATAATGTTTCTCAATGTAAAATTGCGAAGAACTTTTGGATAGGATACAACATCTTGTAAACAGTTACCTCAGAATCTGCTGAACCTGCCGGTATTCAAGCTGAAGAAAATTAAAAGGGTTTTTTTTGTTGTTGTTGCTCTACAGATTAAAGAAAAATATGTTTAACAATTCAACAAGACCCGCACCTTCAACACATGTACATTCAAATTTTGGAACAGGCTCAACATTGCTGTTGTTTAATGGTTTTAGGCTGCTCTCAAAATTCATTTTATGGCTTGAATGTTTCCAGCTGATAAGGAGACTTATTTCAAATGCGCGTCCAAATGCTTTAAACATCCACTTTGTCTGTAACGACAGTATCAAACTACAGAGCGTTGTTTTTACTAAAATTCAACATTTTCAGATGAAAATTTGGCTGCTCCCCCCCTCCCCCCACTGTAACACCCCACTCAGTGCCATTTTTTAGGATGATATTCTTGGAGATTCTTTTTTTTTTTTATATTTATGCTTTTGGAGTGAGGGTATCTAATACGCATGTTGTCACTGTGTTTTGTACTACCAACTGTGAGGGCTCTGCTTTTACTTTGAGCAGTCTGTTTTTATTTTGTCTCGCAAGTGTGTGTTTTTCAAAGGAGATCTTCATCAGTTTGATTTTGTTACCACAAACTTTGTGTAAAGTTCACAACAGAGGTAAAGAGATTTAAACACACCAGTTTAAGGAGGCAGGGGTTGGACCAGCTGCACAGGAGAGGTGAAGAGGAGAATGTCAGGGGAGATGTGCAACAGAAGCAGAGGGAACTTTTCACAAGATGATAAACGGCAGATTTAGAAGATTAAGGATTTTGTTGACAAGATTAAAAGACACGTCCATCACAGTTCAGCAACATTTCAGTTAGATTAAATTAAAGTTTTTAAACTACACAGGGTTTATTTTCTCCTCTGATAGTAATCATATTGAACATGTCAGTGATGGAAACAAGAATATAAAGAAAAATAGTAAACGTGTGTCTAATTAAGCTGTTCCTGTGAACCTTAAATCATCCTATAGTATGTTCGGTGTTACAAACACTTGAAGAAGCAGAGAAAAGATCATCAGGCATTAATCTAATCAGTTTTCAGCCTTCATTCATATTGAAATGTTGAAATCTTTCCTGCTAGACCTAAGTGCAGCATTTGATACCATTGCCCATAACATTTTATTATGGCTATTATTAAATGGAGAGTCATCTTCACACACTGAAGTTAATTATGAAGCTCCACGGGCTTCTGTACTAAGACCAGTTCTGTTTACATTATACATGCTTTAGAAGGCATAGCATACATTTTCACTGCTATGCAGATGATACCCACTTTTATTGGTTAAACTGCTGGGATGTCTTAGCTACAAAATGAGTTTCAATTTTCTGCTTCTAAGTTCAGATAAAACTGAGGTTATTGTAACAGGACGTAAAAATCTTAGAAACACTGTCTAACACAGGGGTGCCCAATCCCAGTCCTCGAGAGCTACCGTCCTGCAGCTTTTAGATGGATCCTTGTTCCGACACACCTGAATCAAATGAATGGCTTGTTATCAGGCATTTGCCAAACTTGATGGCATGCTGAAGAGGCAATCAAACCATTTGATTCAGCTGTGTTGGAGTAGGGATGCATCTAAAAGCTGCAGGACAGTAGCTCTCGAGGACTGGGATTGGGCACCCCTGGTCTAACAAGATCCTTACTCTGGACGGCATCATGTTGAGCCGTCTGTTGTAGTGATTTGGCACATGATAACTAAAATTGAAGCACACAATCTCGTCGCACAACATCAACATTTTTTTTATATACAAAAATAAAAATGCTTTTTTACATAAAAGAACTGTAACTTCACAATTCATCACCGATTATGTGGGTACATAGGGTAAGTCCTCATCCTTAACCCATAGTGATTTGGGTAATTCCTCAGGGCCTTGCAAGGGTGGCCATGCCCAGTCTATCTCATCAATGTCGGGAGAGTCGCCAAAATACAAAAAACCTTCCTCAAGGCATTCACACTATTGAGATCCTGTTTCTCTTTAAACTTTATTCTACCTTATTCTAGTTGCTCTGACCTTTGCTAGTTAACTACTCCCTCAGTTTTCAGCCGATTTCCACCATTTAAACTTCAAAATGTTCTGCTCCTTCTGCTAATGCCAGTTATATCTTTTGGTGCTCATAACTTTTATACTTTTTGAGATATTAAGCTTTTTATGCCATTTTTTGGCCAATTTTGCTGAATGGGACCACATTATCAGTGTGATCACCAGTTTTGCTTGCCAGGCTGAGCCATGTTTTAATTCAGTGAAATGAGCAGCCGTTCTCAGAGCAGGAGGCCCGGGTTCCCGCTTATGACAAAAAAAAAAAAAAATTCAGTTAAAAGTTCAACTGTTTAAACTCTTTTCAACACAAATTTCAGCTTTTTCAGCTGTTTTCAGCACAAACTTCAGCTTCTTTACCTCTTTTCAGCAGAAATTCTGCTGATTCACCTCTTTTCAGTACAATTTTCAGCTTTTTAGCACAATTTTCAGCCTCTTCTGCTCTTCTCAGCACAATTTTTAGCTTTTTCACCTCTTTTCAGCACAATTTTCAGGTTCCTTATCTCTTTTTTGCTGAACATTCAGCATTTTCACCTCTTTTCTGCACAGCGAACATTTTTTCTCTCATCATATCTTTGTTTGAGACCAGAACTGGTTTGGCTCAATGAGCAGCCGCTGTGAGATCTGGTGGTGCAGGTTCAAATCCTACATGTGACATTTACTGCACATCTTCCCTGCTTGCATGTACTCTGCTTTATTGACATTGCTTAGTGTACCCTTTCAAATACAGCCATTTTTAGCAAAGACTTCGGCTTCTACACCTCTTTTCAGATAATGCTACTTTTCGGCTGTTTTCAGCATATTCCAGTACATGGCATTCACACTGCATTTTTGCAGGAAATGCAACTTTTTCTAGTTAATTTTAATCTCCCCAATCCACTATAATGTTATGTTGGAATGTTGTTAAAGAGGATCAATGTTTCAACTAGTTTGTTTTGCAGATTCTGTATAGCAGCTTTAATATAGGGAGGACACAACTTCCAGATTGTATGAGTAAAATCAGGTTTTTCTCTTTGTCAGTTTAACAGTTTCTGTTTTGCCTGTCACTGTTCCCTGTCTGTTTTCTTACCTGGTTCTTCCTGACCTTGTACTTTCTCCTCACATTCTCCTCTTTCCTCTCTCCCTCTTTGGACTGACAATCATATACAAATAGATTGTATTCAATTGGATGAAAAAATTACATTAATATGAAAAAATACTATTAAGATCACTAACAAAAAGTCCTCTCTCAGTGTACTTTCAACCAAAAGGCAAATAACCAAACCACATGAACATCTAATAAAAGATATAAATATTGAAACACTGATCCAACATTATTCTTGATTAACGGATCATTTGATTTTACACTTTTACCTGAATGTGGCTCCTTTTTTTGAAAAACTTCCTTACATCCATTATGAACCTGGCTGTCTCTCTGTATACACACACACACAACAGGAGTTATAAGGTTAATGGGCATTTAGTTAGCTAGTTAGTATCCATTTCAAACAGGACAGTGGTAACAACAGTAGGCTACGGACAATTTTAAGTTTTAGATTTTAAATAGGCTATATACATTTTAATGGGAGCAATAGTACGGTCAAATGTCGCTGATTTTACTACAGAGTAGGACGGATTGTAGGGTAGCAAACATCGTTGGAAAACACGTTTTCCTGAGGCTGAAAGAAGCTTCAGTGCTCTCAGAAGACTAAAAAGATGGCTAAGGTTAACAATGACTCAAATGAGATTAAACAATGCTGCTTTATGCCATGTCCACCAGGAGAGACTGGACAGTATAGATGTAAAACAAAGATGCCAGCAGTTTATCTCAGTTAATGAGAGGAGAAGGCATGTGTTTGGCTCCTTCACATAGTGGACATTGAGTTGTTGTGTGAGGCACCAGTAGTCCATGTCTTTTGCTGTAACAGTAGTTCATGTTTGAGAATAAAAAATCCCAGCTCACTGATTTGATAGGGGCAACAGTGTGCCTAAAATGTTGCATAATTTTGCTGAGAGATATTTTACTTTGTGGTAATCTTAGATGAGTAGTTTTATGGACAAAAACCACCAGGTCATTCAGTGTTCCCTTAGTGCTAATGTATAACAGATGTTGGTGTACTATAACTGAAGTGATGTTGTTAAGTCCTTAAAGTCATATTCTTTTATTGTCATGACTGTATTTGAAGCTATTTTTATTTTTGTATGATACCTGATTTATATGGAATATGGCTGAAGTAAACTAAAGCCTAAAATACTTAGTCATTTGTTTAATAGTAATTTAACATTATACAATTCACATATAGAACTATGAATTGTAATTTTAAATGGTTTAAAAGCATGTAGAATAGCATATGTAGGCAAGTAAATTTCTCCTTTTTTTATCAAGAAGCAAAGACAAAAAGGAAAAAAACAGGGCAGGGTTCGGTGGTTGAATCATTCGTCCCCACCAATGCCAAAACCAAATCTACGCCCTTGCTGCAGGTTACCTGGGTGTAATGTTTTTCAGCTAAAAAGAAACATGGTCTGACTCCTACCTAACTATATAAAGAGTAACTGAAGGTTAAATGCAGCTAATATGTCCTGTTTTAAGCCAGGCACTTACACCTCCGCTCCACTGCGTCTCAGCCACCATCGCTCTGGCAGCGAAGGGTGCCAAAGTAGGGGAAAGGCGAGCTGGAACAAACCATTTTGGGAGGGGAGGTATCTATACTTTTTTTGTTAAAATGTTACGTCTCAATCAAGTACTGTATGCTTTTTATATTTTTAGTAGTGTGTCACACAAACAGAAAATATTGTCAAAAAAGTAAGAAATCTTTGGGGGTGCTTTGATTCATTTTGTGGGCCCAAAAATGGGCTAAAATCGCCCCCGATTCACACTCAAAACCAAAACGCACACAGCGGTTGATGAACCTAATTAAGTAATGCGTTGCACATCTGTGTTTTAATGAAGGCATGGGAAGTCAACGCGTATTTTGTTTTAATAATTTTAAATTTAACTGGAAATTTATGCGAACTAACGGCACTGTTGTTAGGGGAAAGGTTTTTTGGGGATGCAAATATTTGATGAAACGGATATCATAAAGTTTGGTCCCTAAGCACTCCATCTCCCTATTCACCATTTCTTGACATATACGGCGTCTTAAAGTCTGAAACAGTCAACAATGCGCAGTTGTTAGAAACAATGTGACATTTGCCGTTTCACCTCGACTGTCTAACAACAAGTCTTTCTATAGTGTTAGGATAAAAAGACAAAGTCATTCCTGTTTGTATAAATTTACCATGAAAAGCCAAAATGCACACAGCGGATAATGAACCTAATTAAAACGCACCCCCGCTAGGAGAAGACAGCGTGCATGGTGGGACCGCATGGCCCGGAAATGCCACTTTTTCGGATGAGTGAACGTGCGTGCATGAGTGTGCATGTGCGCATCCTCGTACGTGCGAAGGTGCCAGTTTTTAAGCCCAGCAATGGGGGTGTGGGGGGCATCCTTGTCAGATGCCCGAACCACCTCAACTGGCTCCTTTCGATGTGGAGGAGCAGCGGCTCTACTCTGAGCCCCTCCCAAATGGCTGAACTTCTGACCCTATCTCTAAGGGAGAGGCCAGCCACCCTTCGGAGGAAGCTCATTTTCACCGCTTGTATTTGCGATCTCGTTCTTCGGTCAGTACCCACAGCTCGTGACCATAGGTGAGGGTAGGGACGTAGATCGACCGGTAAATTGAGAGCTTCGCTTTTACACTAGGCTCTCTCTTCACCACAACAGACCGGTACAGCATCACTGCAGCCGCTGCACCAATCCGTCTGTCGATCTCCCGCTCCCTTCTCCCATCACTCATGAACAAGACCCCGAGACACTTAAACTTCTCCACTTGGGGCAGGAACTCATCCCCGACCCGGAGTGGGCACTCCACCCTTTTCCGGCTGAGGACCATGGCCTCAGATTTGGAGGCACTGATTCTCATTCCCACCGCTTCACACTCGGCTGCAAACCGTTCCAAGGTGAGCTGGAGGCCATCACCTGATGAAGCCAACAGGACCACATCATCTGCAAAACTATTGCAAAAAAAGTAATTAGATTTCTGTTACTTTCCCATAAGCATGCTGCTTTACTGCATTATTAAACCTTGATTTTGTTTGTGAGAGTGTCTCATGACAATGACGTACAGGCGTGGTAGCAACAGACATGTGTAGATCAACAATGGATATTATGGAGTGCGGGAAAGAGTACAACCATTAAAGCGTGGAAGTACTGACATTACTTTGAGTTTGATTCTGTAAAAAGTGACAAAAACATCATTGTCCGCTGTTCACTGCGTGGGAAGAAAACTTCTTTCTACAGAAAAAAATGAAACTTCAAATCTGAGCAAGCACCTAGCACAGAGAAACCCCCGGATCTCCCCACTGACATGACTGCTGCGGCACCGGGCAAACCTTCACCCACCCCACTCCTGCTAAACAGGTGAAAAATAGATTTAAGTGTGACAGAACTCAGTGCTGCTGAATCCTTGATTTTATTTATCTTTTGATGTCCTTTAATTGCATCTATTTGAAAGAGTGAATGTAAACACAAAACATTATTTTATTTTATATGCTGGAATATGCAGAAAATAGGTTCAAATGTTAAACAAATTTTTTCAAGACAGTTGCATATAATTACATTTTTGCTTAATGCCATATGCATAAAGTTAAAAGATTAAAACTAATAAAACAATTTTTAAAAAGTGACTTTTTCATTTGATTCAATTTTATAAGATGGATTATGCAGAAAAAATAGAATTGGGCTGAAAGGTTTATTGCTTTATTACCTATTCAGGTTGTGTATCATGTTTATTTTAAAAAGCAACTAAGTAACTAATTACCTTTGAAAATAAGTAATCAGTAAAGTAGCTGGATTACTTTCTTGGAGAAGTAATTAGTAACTAAGTACTTTTTTTATCTGACCAACACTGGTGGTGCTGCTGATGCAGTAAAAGCATAACTAGATTTAAAAAAAACCCACAGGCATGGATTGGTCTCCCCAGAGCCCAAACCTCAACATTATTAAAGCAGTGTGGGAATCGTCTTGACAGAGAACAGAACAAAAAGTGGCAACATCCAAAGAAGAGCTTTGAATGTCCTTGAAGAAGCCTTAAAAACACTTCTTGGAGAGTATTTAAAGATATAACAAGAAAGCTTGCCTAAGGGAGTTCAGACTGTGATGAAGAATAAAGGTGGTATAATATTGACTTTCAAAGTCGTTAGAATAGTACAAACTCTTGCTTTATATACTATATTTTAACGTCAGATGGAAGGGTCAATATATTATAATTAGTGCTAATGGGTGAAATTGAAAGCAGTTAACCTTTTATTTTAAGTTGTAATGACCTAAACTACATCCATGGATGGCTTCATAATAACAGTGTTAATGGAGTGAATGAGCACACTGACAGGTTTGACAAACAATGACTAAATAATGATGCAGTCAATGTCAACATGGAGCAGAAGTGTTTGAAGCATTTAATTTGGACACAGCATCTTATTTGTATACTGGACCATAGTAGTGCTATAGTGGGTAAAAATACAATAAAACTGCACTGAGGACAAATTCCTTATCTTTAAAGTATTTGCCTCACAGGTAGAAACATGGGGTTTTGCCAGTGAGCCTTTAGCTTGGAGATTGTTCTTTAGAATTCTCCTGAAACAAGACGAGACTTCCAACATGAAAGTGAAATTCATTAAGTAAATCCAAACAAATTCAAGTAAATAATTAGAAAATAATCAAAAAAAAATTTAGTTTATTGACCTGTACAGACAATGACCAGTTTGTAACTTTTTTTTTTTTTTAAACATATGGCAATGTATAAATCAGAATTGTTGTCTGAAGGCCAAAAATAATTGGCCCCACCAGGAAGGCACCAGGAGTGACCCAGTACACACCTGAGCAGCCAGCCATGGACACTGAGAACCATCAATCCACTGGTGGGGACACCAGCCACTGGCAGGGTGTGTGGTGGGAGGAAATAGGCTCCCACACCTCAAAGAGCCTGAGATGTTCTAAGAGAGATGGAGTCTAAGGCCTGACCTGAAACATAAACATAGACACATGGGCATACACAAGACACAAGCATGATTCCCACCCTCATCTACACATATACAAATACTCACCCAGTCACCCAGCATCTAGACACACCAAAATGAATGCTGTACACACACTCACACTCCCATACACCCTCTATTCACTCAGGTCCAGGCACCAATACCCCAACACTGGCAATCTGCCCCAGACCAAGGATATGGTCCCCACAGCAGCAGACTAGCCCACCAGCCCAGACCCCGACTGGACGGCCAGCTTCTCCTCCCAGCCTCCAGCCCCAGACAATGAAGAGAGAACAGGGGTGTGAAAAGACCCCGTGCCTCACTCCGCCTGCTCGTATGTGGCTGAATGAAGAGACCTAACTCTGGATGCCATTCAGTATGCCCACCCCCAAAGCCCTATATGTATGTGTCATTAGAGTGTAGGTAATGAAAGCATCCAAGTTGTGGAATAACATTGAGACACAGGTGGCCAGAAGCGGAAAGAAAAGGAATGTCTCACCTGCACCTCAGTGATGTTGCTGATCCACTGGGATTTTCCCACTCAAACATTTCTAGAGATTACACAGAATGTTCTGAAAAACGGAAAATATCCAGAGAACGACAGTTCTCAGGAATCCATCCTGTCTTGTATCAACTGATGGTGGTGTTGGTGTAATGATATGAGGAATAGTTTTTGACAACTTTGTACAACTTAAAATGCCACTGGCTACATAAGTGTTGCTGTTAACAATGCCCACCCCTTTTCAAACACAGCTATAAAGGAATGGGCAGCTCAAATAATCTCAAACTGCCTTCTTGTGCATAACAATGGGTTTACTGTATTCATATGGTCTCCACAGTCACCAGAGCTCAGTCAAAAAGAGCACCTGTAGGATGTGGTGGAATGAAAAACCGAAATCATGGCTTTGCGGCCAACAAATCTGCAGCATCTGTGTGATGCTGTCTTGTTGATAGAAACCAAAATCTCAGAGGAATCTTTCCAGCATCTTAAAAGTATACCAAAAAGAGTCCAACCCAGCACAACCGCGGAATACCTAAAAAAGAAAAAATGTCCCGTGAGGGTATGTATGTTAATTCATTTGTCATAACAGGTTGAAAATGTAGTTGAAATAAAATTGAGTATATTTCTGAAAAAAATTTCTGTTGTTTCATCACATGAAAGATAACTTTTTAAAGATGTATATGTATATATATATGGAGAGAGAGAGAGAGAGAGAGAGACCTTTTATTTCATGCGCCGTCATCCTGCGTCTCCATAAATAGATGTCCGCGCTCGCACGATAGTGACAGTAAACAACATTTTTTTTGAGCAGACTATATGAAATAAAAGCTTATATATGCTTGGGTTGAGGTTGTACCTTAAGTCCAGCACACTTTTAAATACACGAGCACTTGCTGCGATTCACCCTTTTGCGCATTTACCTCCTTTATGGTTGTACAAGACTTCTGATTGGAGAGAGCCTGAATAGTTTGTGTGCCCGGTCATTCCGCGTCTCCATAAATAGACGTCCGAGCTCGCGCGATACTGACAGTAAACATTTTGTTGGGCAGACTTCTTAGAGAGAAGTCTACATTTTTACGACTTTTTTTTATAATGGAGCATGAGCAGTCTCGTAGACTGGGGAAACAGCGGAGGAAACGCTGCGTAATATTGATTGTCATTGTTGCCCTTATTGTTATTGTAATCATCGCCGTGGTGCTGGGACTGACTCTCCGTCAGAAAAAAAGTGAATTTGAATCTACATTTTTTTCTAGGTGTGAGAAGTTCAATCAGTAAGTGGGGCTATTTCAACACTTTTTAATTTACTTTTTTTTTATTTTCAGACCAACGCACATATGATATAAGACACATGATCAATGATTAATCACTGAATGTGTACATGTGCACTTGCATGTTTCCATGTTTGATGCAGGACTGATTGCATTTGTGAAGTTGCAAGGCTGAGGTGCTTAAAACAGGCGTTAGGTCTGAGGTCTGGTATTGATCAGTATTATATTCAATGATTGATCTGTTTACGTTTTGTATCGAGCCAGCTGGTTTGCACATTCTTAATATCTAATAATAATGTATACCACTACACATTATCATTATGTTGATTTAATGATAATGTGCATTGAGTAAATGGAGATATGAACTGCACTGTCAGGTGTTTTTGCGCGTTTCTTTTTGTGATATTTGAATTTTGCAAGAAACAAGAAAAAGTTAAAAAACATGATATCACTAAGTGCACATTCAGCGTCCACAGTCTAACCCCATGGCAATTTCCCTGCCATGAACTTCTTTCAATAATATCTTTAATCATCTGGTTTTGTTGACACCAGTTTTTTTTTTATTAAGTATATAAGAGTTATGTAAATGTGTTTGACTATTCAACATACTTAGCATTTCTTTAAATCAAAATACATGTAAACATTAGCAAATGTTATTTATTTTTCAGATATGACTGTAAAAAGGTATGGGATGCCTTTGAGCAGGCCTATGTGAACAAGGATCCATGTAACGTTCCAGTGGAAGCTTATGATCCCCTCATTGCTGAAGTCCCCTTCAAACTAGACTGCAACAAAGTAATAATCAATGATTACACAATCTTAATCATCCCATCTGCCACAATCATTCATGAACTGTTTAACAATGCATAGATATCTGTGTTTGTGGGTTAGACGATGTTCTGGAGCAAAACAAAGGATGTGGTCCATGGTTTCACTGCAAAGAGATCGGATTGTTTTGTCACTTTGGAGGACACTCTTTTGGGATCTGTCCTGGATGGTCTGACCTGGTGTGGAAAAGAAGGCAGCAAGGGTAACACTCTCAAAGCAGCAGATAAGAATTTTAAAGTTTATTATTCGAGCGCTACAAAAATCTAGACACCGGCAAAAGAACACCGACAGTTTATATAGAGTAGTTTATATAAATCATGCTAAAATCTAAAAATATATGCAATTTGTCATGCAAGACATGACTTGTTATTTGTGTGGCCTGTTGTTACATTTACATACCAACAGCAAGTCAGGTCATGTCAAGGTTTTTGAGCCCTGACATTTAAGGACAATTTCTTAAACTTGTCACTTGAAGAATACACTCACACACATATCAGATAAACCTTTAACTGTGGTGTTCATGCCCTCACTTGTTCTGAGAAGATCGCAGCTTTCACACAACAGCTATCACTTGAGAATGTTCAAGAAACCTTGTAACGTTAAACACTATCAGGCTACAGAAAACAGAAACATAGAAGTCTACAATACTTTCTATGTCAGCAGAGCATCTTTTTAGCTTCCCCTTTTTAAAAAGATAAACTTTTCCTAATAGTTTAAGCTCAGCTCACCAGAGCTGAAATTCTGTAAGAATTTGTGCCCTTTCAATGATATATGTAATAATAACTATATCAATTAATCGTAGAAATAAAGTCAAGGTGGTTACACCCAAATAAAGATTTTTTTAACTTTTGGTTTCAGCGCAAATTGGACAAACACATCCTATGTAGACAAGCATCATTTATCAAATATATTTATAAAAAAAAAGAAGTTTATCTTCAAGATATAAATTATGTTTCTGTTAAAACACGTTATCACCATGAGCTTGGTCATCAGGGATGTGTTCCCTATTAGGTGTGAAAGGTTTAACTTTGTTCCTAGTTTTGGAAATAACTGATGCAAAAATTGCTTTGAGTAAAGCAGCATTTTCAGGTTTTATTCTTTTAGTAATTAATGCAAACACACTATAGAAGTGATTTTACATTTGAGCTACTCAGAGAAGATTTGGAGTCAACCCTCTGATTAAGTATCTGTGTGCCGTAGTTTTTTCTTTTTTCTCTTCTGTCCTGTGTGGTTATGTAGCGTTGTGAGATTTCTTTCATTTGTTGCATTTTATTTTGAGAAGCTAGCCCAAGCAAATATGCATTTTGTTGTCATAGGTACCTTCACTACTGGGTGCCCCAAATGGTCAGAGTGTGTAAACAACCCTGTTCGCTCATTTTGGAATCGTGCCTCTGCTGCTGTAAGTTTTCAACATGAATTTACTACATTTTATTTCTCTCTGTTAAACGGGATAGTCCTGAGGTCGTGCATTGGTTAAAATGACACACAAGTAGACCACAGAGTGCAGCAAATCCCTCCTGAGTATAAGTGATGGTGATGGAGAAAAGAAATGTTCACGCTGCCTCGTTGTCTGTCAATGAGCCTTTGTGTCGGTCTCGATGTAGCGCTCTCCTGAGTGAGCAGCAGCCCACACATTCAAAGGAGCCCTGCTTTGGTCGAGTTTGGCTGGGTTTTACTCTGTTTTGCAACGTCTGATTCTGTTGTGCAACATCTAACTTTTCCAAACAGTCAAAAAAAAAGCAAACAAACACACAAATTTTCTTTGATTCATATTTTTTTTCCAGTTCAGTGACTTGTGCAGCAGTCCCAGAAAAACAGAATCAAGATTTGTACTGTGTGTAATTGTAGTAGGAATTTCAGTTTAATGTAAAAAACCCATTATGAAATTGATCCAGAATTGCTCAATTACATGCTTTAATAATGGGGATGCATTATGCAAATGCAAGTACCACATAGCTTTAAATAAAGTAGCTTTTGCATTGATTCAAAGAGCACATAAATACCATAAAATGAGGAAAAGATAAAGTTGAGTGAAAGAATTAATTAGCAATGAATTTTTATGAATGAAATGCTGTTTTTTCCTGGATTACAACGCAACTAAACAGTGATCTCTCCCAAGGCTAGCGAGGGCTTGTCATGTTATGCTTGGAATTTGTTACGTTTGCCTCCTAAACATACCGTTTTTTGGGTGTGTGATAATCTTAGCAAATCTTTAAAAAGCAGTATAACTTGTTTTGCTCTTTTGCTGTTCATTTTGTTGTTTGTTAACAAAATGTACAGACCAGTAAAGCCTGTTTGAACTTAAACGTGAACTAGAAGAAATGGAAAAACTGGAAAAACGACCACAGTCGCATTAAAAATGACATCTGTGAAATTATTGCAACATTTGGACAGTAAAATAATTTTAAATACGACATTGCATCATAATGGTAAAACCTCAGTGATATGTTGCAGCCTCATACTTCCTGTTATGAATATAATGATGTTCACATAATATCGATCTGTGGAGTAAGAAGTGCAGTCATTTTTTCATTTTTTAAAATAAGGGACTTTAGATATGTCCAATGTTCCATTATCACATCAATAGTGATAAACCTCACTTTACAGGAAGACACAAATACCAAAGTCTAAATTAGGGACAAAATATTGTGTTATTTTTTAGTTTTTTCTTACAAGATAACTGAGTGTTTCTTCAAAATCCCCTTTGTGTGTCTGTATAGTTTGCAGATGTTGCCTGTGGTGATGTCACGGCAATGCTAAGTGGATCCATCAACACGCCATTCAATCCTACAAGGTAGGACTGCTTCTGCTTCTCTCACAGTTTTATGACTTTTACTGAGTAAAGTAATGTTTTTCTTTCAGTGGTAATTTACAGCCACCAAGCAATTTAACAGTGATATATGTGCTGAGAGTTAAGTTGTCATTGCAGATTAAAAGAAGTGCTATTAAAAAACAGTATTGTCTTTGTTGCACAAGGTCAAAGGTTGTTGTGATAAATATGTTCTTGCTCTACAAACCAAATCAGGTTTAAATGTTTGTGTCTCCACTCGGGGTCATTTTGATGTGGGCTGCTTCCTTGTGGCTTTATCTCTAGGATCCAGTTTCCCTTTCAAGTTATGAGAGGAGACATTTTCATTTACGTCTCAGTCACACTAGAGTAAAACTAGGACTGCAGCATCCTTGCAACTCAGAAACAAATCAGCACAGTTGAAGTTGCAGTTGAAGAGTTGACTGCATTGAATTTTCTTAGCAATCAGCAACCAAATTCAAGTAGTTCAGTTCAATTCAAATCAATTCAATTTTTTTATATAGTGCCAAATTACAACAACAGTCGCTTCAAGGTGCTTTATATTGTAAGGTAGAGCGTACAATAAATAAGTACCAGCTAACTTATGAATAGGGATGGGTATCGTTTAGGTTTTATCCGATACCGGTGCCAAACCGGTACTTTTGAAACGGTACCGGTGCTTAAACGGTGCTCAAACCGGTGCTTAAAGAATGGAGAACACAAAATTGGTCCAAAAACCTCTCATGTTTAGCTGTTTTTTTGTAAAAAAAGATAACAATGTTAGCCTTTTCTGCAGCTATAGGGGATTTATGGTATCACTCTTGGCTGGAAGCAGTGCTTAATCAATGAAAAAAAACACAAACTTTGTCCAAAAACCTCTCATGTTTGGCTGTTTTCCACTTTTTCTTTGGTCATTTTAGTCTTTTTGGCCAGGGTGAAGGGAGTATCTGCCATCAAACAAGAAGACAGCCGCATGTAACTACGACGGTGTTTGCTAGTTCACCTTACATGCATTAATGTAATAACATGGTTAGCCTACTCAACGTAAATTACACACGAACAACATTAAGCTACTCACGCAGAGAAGAACGGCTGCTGCTGCCATCATCATCCGTCATCATTTCTGCTACACTGGCAGGGCTAGGGGCCAGGACTCTACTCTTCGGGTTTTTGGGGGATGGTGCTAACTCCAGGTCCGATAACAGGCACCACACCCGCAGTAGATGTGCTCGGTGTGAGGTCTCGCAGCAAGCTATCAAATACGGTGCATTTCTCGGCTTTAAAAAAAACGCTATGCGTCGCCAGGTGTTTCATCAGATTCGAGGTGTTACCTCCTTTGACAGTATCACAGTATCACCTTAAAGCACTTGTTGCAGGCTGCTGAGTTTGCATCTTTTGCTGTGAAGTACAGCCAGACTTTTGACCGCTTCACCTTGGGCATTTTTAATCTGTAGCTCTGCTCTAAAAGAACGTACGTACCTGGCCCCGCCTACTATCCTCGGAAACGTAAAATGATTGGCTAGAATTGG
Organism: Pelmatolapia mariae; assembly: GCF_036321145.2. Classification (NCBI taxonomy): domain Eukaryota; kingdom Metazoa; phylum Chordata; class Actinopteri; order Cichliformes; family Cichlidae; genus Pelmatolapia; species Pelmatolapia mariae. The sequence continues at coordinate 14,350,035 of NC_086235.1, read as the reverse complement.
CTCAGGAAAAAAAAAGCACCGAAATAAAGCACCGAAATAAAGCACCGAAATGTGCGCTGCTTTTCGGTCTGGTTACTACCGTTTATGTCAGAACCGGTGCCATCATGGCACCGGACACCGGTACCCATCCCTACTTATGAATGCAGACAGATTGAACACACTGCAGTCAGTCTGTCTCTTTGCTGTAGAGGACTCGACTCGACGCCCAAGGGTTTCGTTCTGGATTGATATAAAAAGGCAAAGTTGATGCTCACTTTTATCACTTTGCAGTAAAAATTTTCAAATCTATGAAATTCTGGCTGAACTCTGAATATAAGTGGTTAATAAAGATTTTTGTCTAACCTAAAATGCTGTGTGCGCTGACAGCAACACAAGGTAACAGATTTGTGGTTTTCATTAATGAATCACAAACAGATTGCTTGTAATTGCCAAATTGGCCTCATTTAATCACAAACTGATAGCAGACTGATTCTGTCTAACTGCTGTTTTATCGCTGTCTTGCTACATCAGAGCTGCTTTGAAGATGGCAGCTAGCAGGAAGCTGTCACAGACCTGTTCCTCATCTTAAGAGCAGCCATTTAAAAAGCAGTCTCATGGCTCAAGTTCATTGTAGAGGGTCACAATACCTCCGGTAATACCACGGTCTACAAACCTTGCTTTCCCTAGTGTGACTGCAACATAAGGCATTCTGCATTGAGAATAATTCTCTGAGGTGACTACTGATCCTTTTAGTACTGTAGAAATTCTTTAAGAGTGTGTCGTAGGCTCAAGTGCCACATAGATGAAAAAAAATCTGTGTTGTGGTGATAGCAATATCTAGTTGAATTTTGTACTCTAAGCTGCTGTTCTTTTTTTCCTCTTCAGTGCTTTTGCAAGCGTTGAGGTGCCGAGGTTTAATGCCTCTAGGGTCAAGAACCTGAATGTTGTTATGGTCATACAGAAGAACAACATGTAAGATTTTCTCTTTATACACAAATCTGTCACCACAATGTGCATCCAATATTTTAAAATTGATCCTACATTCACTGCTTCTGTTCTGTTTCTAACTTCTTCAGATCAAACTGTACAGATCCATCCTTGAAGAATTTGACGCAAACTCTAGATACAGGGATAACATTCAGCTGCAAAGACGTGTCTGAGTAAGTACATGTGTGTTACAGAGGAGCTGACGACCTGTTTGTATCTGTCCTCACAAAACACAACTGACCTCTTGTTATTACCTTGTAATGTATTCAAACAGATCTCGGATTCAGGAATGTGGTGCCAAGCCAGAGATAGCGTGTGGAGCCTGCTGGTGAACAAGTCTGATGTCAGTCACAACATAGTAGCATTAAGCCACAGAAACACTTCTCGTGTTTCTTTTTAACTTTTTAAATAAAATTTGAGAATTTTTGTACATGTAAAATGTATTTTTCTAAACATGTATGTTTCTAATACATTCCAATATGACAATGTACATTTTAATTTTTGGGGATCTGAAGTTAAACTTCTTTGTTTTTTTAACTAAACTCATTGAGTACCATGGCTGCCATCGCCTCGTTGGCAGAATATGAACTATTTTTTCAATAAAATGCTGATTAATTGTTCTTTGTTTCAATTAATGTTTTCAAGTCATTTTAAACATGTACATTTCTAAAAACATACCTAGATATAAAAAACACACAGTGGAAGACCATCAGTCATGGATTGGTCTCCTCAGAGCCCAAACCTCAACAGCAGTGTGGGAATCATCTTGACAGAGAACAGAACAAAACACAGCCGCATCTAAAGAAGAGCTTTGAATTTCCTTGAAGAAGCCTTGAAAACTCTTCCTGGAGAGTATTTAAAGAAATAACAAGAAAGCTTGCCAAAGAGAGTTCAGGCTGTGTTGAAGAATAAAGGTGGTCATACCAGGTATTGACTTTAAAGGTCAGTAAAATTGTTCAAACTCTTGTCTTATATACTATATTTATATAAGGGTCAATATATTATAATTAGTGCTAAGGGTGAAAGTGAAAGCAGTTAACCTTTTATTTTAAGTTGTAAAGATCTAAACTACATCCATGGACAGCTTCATAATAACAGTGTTAATGGAGCGGATGAGCACACTGACAGGTTTGACAAACAATGACTAAATAATGATGCAGTTAATGTCAACATGGAGCAGAAGTGTTTGCAGCATTTAATTTGGACACAGCATCTTATTTGTACACTGGACCATAAGTAATAATAATGCCTCGCTGATATGTATGGCTCCAGCTTTCAGTAGATGAATGAAACCAGTCTTCTAATGTCAAATATAAGCACAATATTTTCCATGTTTATTTTTTGTGTTCAGAGCAATGAATTAGTGTACTGTTGCAAAGCAGTGAGTGGACAAAACTGTCTTAGTGTGTGTATGTTTCAGAGCTACTTTGAAAGCATAGCTTTCAGGGGGGGTATGGTGCCAGTGACCCTCATCCAGACAACAGCTGATGTCAGCTTGGCCCCTCCCCTGAACCCTCAATGTCTGTATGCAGTTTAAAGTTGAGAAGTGGGCACCGGCACCAGAGGTCAGGCTGAATGGCAAGACCTCCCTCTGGATGCCATTCACTGTGCCTATCCCCAAAGCTCTATATGTATGTGTCATTAGAGTGTAGGTAATGAGAGTGTCTAAGTTGTGGAATAAAACTGAGACACAGGTGGCCAGAAGGGGACAGAGAAGGAATGCCCCCCTGCACATCAGTGACGTACCTCCACTCGATTTGGTGGTGTGATGCAGCAGGAGAAGTGAAACAATAAGGGATTGGCAAGGACGGACCTTGTGTGTGTGTGTGTGTGTGTGTGTGTGTGTGTGTGTGTGTGTGTGTGTGTGTGTGTGTGTGTGTGTGTCCGTGTAAAGCATCCCCAACATGACTTGTGTGATTTGTTTGTCACAGGAAGCTGCCAAGGCCATACTTTGGAGTTTTATATGAGTATACATCCACATTTAAATAATCATCATTAATCCCCATGCTGATCAATTTATCTGTGCTCCAAAGTAACTTGAGTAGGTTATACATCCCTGCAACTATATGCTGGTCAGTGTTAAGCAATTTAAGCAAGTGAAAAAGTTTGAAAAAGTAATTAGTTACAGTTATTAGTTACCTCTTCAAAAAAGTAACTGAGTTAATAACTGAGTTGCAATTTTCTAAAAGTAAAACTAATAACTAGGAAAAGTAACTATTGTGTTACTGTAAAAAAAATGTTTAACCCTCTGGGGTCCAGGGTGTAATTTGCTGTTTTTGACTACTTTTTATTTTACCTCTACATTTCACCTTTAAAAGCTTTATTGTCTTGTTTGGTATAATCACAACCTCACATGTCTGAATTTACAGTTATTTTTTTCATTTTGACTGTATTAACACAATTGATCTAAAATCAGACAAAAAACAACAACAATCCGAGTAGAAAAAAAGTTATACTTTTTACTGTAACAACAACCACAAACATGTTTAACGACTCATTTTCATAACTTGAAATGCAAATATAAATTGAAAAACTTAAAAACCTATGCACAAGTTTTGCAAACAACAAAGTTATTTGCAGCTATTTACCTAAAAATGCAGCCAAGGCGAGGGAGGGGGGGGGTTATAACTATTTTAAACTATTTGCAGAACAATCAGGTGTTCTGCATCAAAAAAGGTGCCACACAAGTTATTTGTGCCACTCCAAAAAATTGTGTCTGTCCAGTATGAGATAAAGGAGAACATCACAAGCCTAATCCCTGCAGGCCTGTCAACAGGAAGTGTATCACTCCTCCTGTTTCCCACCTGGAAACAGCATTTAGATTGCAATCTACCTTCTGTGCCTTTTTGGCAGCACCTGTGACATTCACCAGTCGCTTCATTGTTCTGACACACAAAATCTACTACTCTACATACTAACTACACACTCCAAACACACTAAACGTCACAAGCCTTTCACATCTTAAAACTTGCTCTCTCTCTCTTTCGCGCTCTCATCGCCATCACTCCTAAAACTTCCCCCTCTTCCTAAACAACCAAATGCCGCATCTTGCCACATCATTTTTTGATTGGTCGACATTTTTCCACCAATAGGAAAATGGTGTTTTTTCTTTTCTTCTTCTTTTTTTGGTCATAAGCAGAGAGTGTCTACTAGCATTGTCCTTAGACATTAAACGTGATGACAGTATTCAGGAAAAACACAACATATATATTTTTTAATTATTATTTTCATATCATTTTTTATCATGACTCTGGTTTTTACGTGGCCACAATTTAAAAACTGGTATATAGCATCTTGTTGCTATGCCATCTTAAATTGGTCATGTGATTGGTTTACCACGACTACTTTATTCTTCCTCAACCAATCAGCAGCAGTTGTGCGATTGTTTTGCCCCGGTAAGAAGAAGACAGCTTCAACCGTCTCTGTGTTGAAAAATAGCAACGCGTCTGCACCGCATGTTTTTGTTAGTAACAGTAACAGCGTTGTAATGATAGAAATAGTAATTAGTTTGATTACTTGTTATTGAATTAAAGTAATGTGGTTACGGTTACGGATATGGTTGCAATCGTGGCTCAAGAGTTGGCAGTTCGTCTTGTAATCGGAAGGTTGCCGGTTCGAGCCGACAGTCTTAGTCGTTGTGTCCTTGGGCAAGACACCTCACCAGTTGCCTACTGGTTGTGGTCAGAGGGCCTGGTGGCACCAGTGTCCGGCAGCCTCGCCTCTGTCAGTGAGCCCCAGGGCAGCTGTGGCTATAATGTAGCTTGCCATCACCAGTGTGTGAATGGGTGGATGACTGAATGTAGTGTAAAGCACTTTGGGGTCCATAGGGACTGAGTAAAGCGCTATACAAATACAGGCGATTTACCATGGTTGTAGAAATATGCAAGACAGAAACTATATGTTAAGCTATGTAGTTTATGTCTTGCATATTTCCACAACCATATCCGTTATCACATACTGTGTATGCTACCGTTGTATATAGTGTATTATCTTACTTTTTTTTCATTGGTTGTACTTATTTCTATTTTTTTATTTCCTTCTGATATCTGTACCTGAGCTGAGGTAACGTAAAAATTTCCCCGTCGTGGGATCAATAAAGTCTTATCTTATTTTATCTTATCTAACACCGTTAGCAATGCTGTTATTCCCATCACTGATGCTGATACTCCCACAACAGGGACAACAGATGAGTTTTCTGCAATGGTAAACATTTCCTTTTGAACTTCCTTCTTTGTATCCAAAGGTCATTAGGATTTCTCAGCACGTTTATAAGTATCTCTGTGACATCTAAATTAGAGCCCATAACCATCTTACAGGGGCTGATTGACATTTAACTGCTGCCATAAACTTTGTTATTGACCTACTTACTTGCCTTATGCAAGTACTTGAGGTACTTGAGGATTCAAAATGTGTTAATGCTTGCACTGCAAGCTCATTTAGCACATATAGTGGAACTAAACACTTTTAGCAGGCTCAAAAGTAAAAAGATGGATATATTATAGGTTGTTTTCAGAAAATGTAGAAATTATTACTTATAAAAATAATACTTAGACAAAGCTATAGCTATACACTCACTGACAAAAAAAATCTTAAAGTCAAAGTCTAATTTATTTATTTAGCACATTTAAAACAACGACTGTTGACCACGGTGCTGTACATTTAAGATAATCAAAAGAGATAAGAACATAGGAAGACATGATAACATTTAAGAAAAAGAAGGATAAAATGAGAAGATTTGAATAAGAAATTAGCCAAATAAAAGTAGTACAACCTCATTCTGATCTAAAAGCCAAGGAATAAAAGCGTTTTTTTTTTTTAAGTATCTAATGTTGGAGAGGTCCTGATGTGAAGGGGCAGTTTGTTCCACAATTTAGGAGCAGTCACAGCAAAGGTCCGGTCTCCTCTGTGCTTTAATCTGGACCTTGGGACACCTGGGAGCATTTGTTCCTCAGACTTCAGTGATCTTGCAGGAGTGTACCAATTTAAAAGATCAGAAAGGTATGAGGGTGCTAACCTGTGCAACGCCTTAAAAACGAATAATAAAATCTTAAAACCAATTCAACTGGCAGCCAGTGTAAGGATGCTAGTATGGGAGATATGTGGTCTAGCTTGTGTGTGCCAGTTAGTAACAGTGCTGCAGCGTTTTGGACCAGCAGTCGGCTAACTGATGACAGACTGACACCTGAGTAAAGATAATTACAAAAGTTGAGGCGAAATGAAATGAAGGCATGGATAGCTCTCTCAAAGTCTCTAAAACGGAGAAATGGCTTCACTTTTGCAAGAAGCCGGAGTTGAAAGGAACTAGTCTCAATTACAGCAATAATCTGTTTATCAACTGTTAGTTTAGTGTAAAAATCACTCCTAGGTTCCTGGCAAAGGGTTCTTAATAAATTTATAAAGGGCCCAAGTCATAGTGCTCACAGGGACCAAACACAATGACCTACGTTATCTGTTCATTTAAGTTAAGAAAGTTTAAAGCCATCCACGCCTTAACATCCTCCAAACAATCTAGCAAAACCCTCAGAGGACTCACAGATTTACGTTTCAGTGACAGGTAAATCTGTGAGTTGTCTGCATAACAGTGGAATGAGATGCCATGGTTTTTTTTTTTGTTTTTTTTGTTTTTTTTTAATTGAACCAATAGGGAGCATTTAAATTAAAAAAGGACTGGAACAGGAATGGACCCCTGTGGGACCCCACAAGAAAGTGAGGTTTTTGAGGATGATGTATCCTCCAATCTAACAGAAAAACTTCGGTTGGACAGGTAAGATTTAAACCATTCAAATGCAGTCCCTGCAGTCTGCAAAGACGAGGAATGGATGCCATGAAAGCTGGACACTGAGATGCAGAGCCACAGGTTAACCGATTCCAGGGATCACAACAAGATGAACAACTTGTTGTCTGGGGCAAGTTTGTTTAGAAGAGCACAGGGATTAGTCATTGGTGATGCAGCCATGCAGTTTTTGAATTTTACCAATACACCGCCCTGTTTGCCTTGCCCTCTGTGGCATTTCTTCCTGGAGGGATGGCAAGGTGGACCGCGGCGGAGGAACAGTGTTACGGTCTCTAAAATAGGCAGGATACAAAGTTCCTCACATCCTGGGGCCAGTCGGGACTGCTCTTCAACAGTGGCTTGAATATTTAGTAGCGGTTGGAAGTCATAAACCAGAAGAGTAGAGACATTTTTGAAGAAAAAAAAGATGTAAACAAAGCTAGCAAAAACAAAACAAGTAACAGCTGACGGCAAACCTCACACACAGGCGCCATCTTAGAGAAATCCTCCAAGCCCAAGAAATCTCAGAGGAATGTTTCCAGCATCTTCTTAAAAGTACGCCAAAGTGAGTCCAACCCAGCAAAAGAACTGCTTCAATTTAATTGCTCAATAAGGATGAATGACTACTAACTCCAGAGCTACTGCTTAAATCCATATCACAACACAAATAGCTAATCAATAAATCACATGGCAGTAATTCTATAGCTAGTCTGAATATTTCAGGAACTCCTGATCCACTGGGATTTTCCCACACAAACATTTCTAGAGATTACACAGAATGGTTTTAGAAACAGAAAATATCCATACAGCGGGAGTTCTCTGGTAAACAACATGAAAGTGTGAATCCGTCCTGTCTTGTATCAACAGTTCAGGCTGCTGCGATATTTTTTTGACAACTTTGTACCAATTTTGTACAACTTAATGCTGAGCATCGCTTAAATGCCACTGGCCACATAAGTGTTGCTGCTAACAATGCCAATTCCATTGCAAACACAGTTATAAAGAGATGGGCAGCTCAAATAATGTCAGACTGCCTTCTTGAACATGATCCCTGTGTCTGGCTAGCCAGCCCTGCGAGGCTACATGTGTTTTTGTTTTGATTTCTCTTCTCCCTCCCTCGCTCTTCCTTTCTCCTTCATCTGCATTACTTGGCCAGGGCAGAGCTCACCTCCGCCTTTGGCACACACACACCTGCTGATAATCACTCACCTGTGATTCATCATTGTTTCCTAGACACTACTAAAGGCAGCAGCTCAAAACCTCTCATTGCTGGAATATTGAGTTAACACGTCAGTGTAAATCCTGGCTTTGTAAATTTGTGTGTGTTTTTCAACAACTCACATTCATCAAGAATCTCCTCCTCCTTTGGGTGGCACTGTCACTGGGTGTTTGCTCTCTCTGTGGTAGAGTATCATTTCCTGTTCCCGTTCCAACACACAGTGGTGTGTTTGAGTAGCTTATCTGCATAGCAATTTAATTAAAAACTTTTTTCATAATATAATCTTCACATGCTTCACTCTCTGTGTACTCACTCCCAAATTTATTATTCACTCACTGTGTCTTTACTGTTTCACTAGCTTAGCTTAGCTTAGCTTGTAGCCGACTCACTAACAGCATGGCCTCTTCACCTGTCCCTCCTGCACTTTCCTGCTCATTGTGTCAGATGTTTAGTTACTCCTCGGCCTCCTTTAGCACTAATGATACTTGTAATAAATGGAGCCTATTTGCAGCTCTGGAGGCTAGGATTTGGAGACTCACCTTCGCACCCTTGATACATCGGTAGCTAGCCAGGCCCCTGTAGCCGGTGCAGCCGAAGGTAGCATACGCCCAGCTAGCTGTCCCCCGGCAGGGCCCGAGCAGCAGGTTAAAGAGGGCGGCTGGGTGACGGTGAGGAGGAAGCACAGTCTTAAACAGAAGCCCCAGGTACACCACCAACCTGTTCATGTGTCTTAACCGTTTTTCCCCACTCAGCAACACACCCACTGGGGATCAAACTCTGGTAATTGGTGATTCTGTTCTGAGACGTGAAGCTAGAGACACCGGCAACCATAGTCAATTGTCTTCCAGGGGCCAGAGCAGGCGACACTGAGGGAAATTTAAAACTGCTGGCTAAGGGTGAACGTAAATTCAGTAAAATTATAATTCACATCAGCAGTAATGACACCCGGTTACGTCAGTCGGAGGTCACTAAAATCAATATTGAATCGGTGTGTAACTTTGCCAAAACAATGTCGGACTCTGTAGTTTTCTCTGGTCCCCTCCCCAATCAGACCAGGAGTGACATGTTTAACCACATGTTCTCCTTAAATTGCTGGCTGTCTGAGTGGTGTCCAAAAAACGATGTGGACTTTATAGATAACTGGGAAACTTTCTGGAGGAAACCTGGTCTTGTTAGAAGCAGCTCTCCTTTCTAGAAATCTGCCCAAATTTATTAAACCCCCCAAAATGTGACTAACCAGAGTTGGGACCAGGAAGTAGAGTTGCAGTCCTCCTGTTATCCCCCCAAAACCTCATCTCCGGGGTCGGTTCCCAAACAGACAAAAAAACAAACTAAAAACCAGCAAAAAACGACTTAAACATTAAAAAAAAAAAAAAAAAATCACAAAGGAAGAACAATACAGCATCCAGGACGAGCCAAAGAGTAAAACAGTGAAATGTGGATTATTAAATATTAGGTCTCTCTCCTCCAAGTCTCTGTTAGTACATGACTTAATAATTGATCAACAAATGAATTTACTCTGCCTTACAGAAACCTGGTTGCAGCAGCAGGATGATTATGTTAGTTTAAATGAATCAACATCCCCGAGTCATTCTAACTACCAGAAACCTTGAAGCACAGGCCGAGGGGGCGGTGTGGCAGCAATTTTTCACACCAGCCTATTAATCAACCAAAGACCAAGACAGACTTTTAATTCATTTGAAAGCCTGATGCTTAGCCTTGTCCACCCCAGCTGTAAAACTCTGAAACCAGTCTTACTTGTTATCATCCACCTGGGCCTTACACAGAGTTTCTGTCTGATTTCTCAGACTTTTTATCTGATTTAGTCCTCAGCTCAGATAAAATAATTATTGTGGGTGATTTTAACATCCATGTAGATGCTAAAAATGACAGGCTCAACATGGCATTTAATCTGTTATTAGACTCAATTGGCTTCTCTCACAATGTTAAAGAACCCACCCACCACTTTAATCACTCTCTTGGTCTTGTTTTAACATATAGCATAGAAACTGAACATTTAACAGTGTTTCCTGAAAGCCCTCTCCTGTCTGATCATTTCCTGATAACATTTACATTTACAATAATTGATTACACAGCAGTGGGGAGTAGACTTCATCACAGTAGATGCCTTTTTGAAAGTGCTGTAGCTAAGTTTAAGTATATAATCCACCCACTGTTAGCATCTTCAAAGCTGCTCTGCTCTCTGTTTGAGAGCAGAGCAGCTACCTGAACGCTACTCCAACAGAGGTCAATTATCTTGTTAATAACTTTGTCTCCTCATTACATATGACACTGGATGCTGTAACTCCTGTGAAAAATAGAGCCTCAAATCAGAAGTATTTGACTCCGTGGTAAAATTCTCAAACACGTAGCCTAAAGCAGATAACTCGTAAGCTGGAGAGGAAATGGCGTGTCACAAATTTAGAAGATCATCATTTAGCCTGGAGAAATAGTTTGCTGCTTTATAAGAAAGCCCTCTGCAAAGCCAGAACATCTTACTATTCGTCACTGATTGAAGAAAATAAGAACAACCCCAGGTTTCTCTTCAGCACTGTAGCCAGGCTGACAAAAAGCCAGAGCTCTGTTGAGCCAACCATCCCTTTAATGTTAACTAGTAATGACTTCATGAATTTTAACCATTAGAGAAAAAAATTACTCAAAATCATCCCACAGATGTAACATTATCTACAGCTACTTTCAGTACCATTGATGTTCATTTAGACTCTTTTTCTCCAATCCATCTTTCTGAGTTAACTTCAGCAATTACTTCCTCCAAACCATCAACGTGTCTTTTAGACCCCATTCCTACAAGACTGCTCAAAGAAGTCCTGCCATTAATTAATGCTTCAATCTTAAATATAATCAACCTATCTCTAATAATCAGCTATGTACCACAGGCCTTCAAGCTGGCAGTAGTTAAACCTTTACTTAAAAAAAAAAACATCTCTACACCCAGCAGTCTTAGCTAATTATAGGCCAATCTCCAACCTTCCTGTCATATCAAAAATCCTTGAAAGAGTAGTTGTCAAACAGCTAACAGATCATCTGCAGAGGAATGGCTTATTTGAAGAGTTTCAGTCAGGTTTCAGAGCTCATCACAGCACAGAAACAGCTTTAGTGAAGGTTACAAATGATCTTCTTCTGGCCTCTGACAGTGGACTCATCTCTGTGCTTGTCCTGCTAGACCTCAGTGCAGCGTTCAATACTGTCGACCATAATACCCTATTAGAGCGATTAGAGCACGCTGTAGGTATTATGGGTACTGCACTGCAGTGGTTTGTATCATATCTATCTAATAGACTCCAATTTGATCATGTAAATGGAGTCTTCTTCACACGCTGAGGTTAATTATCGAGTTCCACAGGGTTCAGTGCTAGGACCAATTCTGTTTACATTATACATGCTTCCCATAGGCAGTATCATCAGAAGACATACATTTTCACTGCTATGCAGATGACACCCAACTATCCATGAAGCCAGATAACACACACCAATTAGTTAAACTGTAGGAATGTCTTAAAGACATAAAGATCTGGATGGCCTCTAACTTTCTGCTTCTTAATTCACCTCAACTGAGGTTATTGTACTCGGCCCTGAAAATCTTTTAAATATGGTATCTAACCAGATTCTTACTCTGGATGGCATTACCTTGGCCTCCAGTAACACTGTGAGGAACCTTGTAGTCATTTGACCAGGATATGTCCTTCAATGCATATATCAAACAAATATGTAGGACTACTTTTTTTCATTTGCACAACATCTCTAAAATTAGAAATATCCTGTCTCAGCATGACGCTGAAAAACTAGTTCATGCAGGCTGGACTACTGTAATTCATTATTATCGTGATGTCCTAAAAACTCCCTGAAAAGCCTTCAGTTAATCCAAAATGCTGCAGCAAGAGTACTGACAGGGACTAGAAAGACAGAGCATATTTCTTCTATATTGGCTTCCCTTCATTGGCTCCCTCTTAATCCATAATTGAATTCAAAATCCTGCTCCTCACATACAAGGTCTTAAATATTTAGGCCCATCTTATCTTGATTACCTTATAGTACCATATCACCCTATTAGAGCACTTCGCTCTCACACTGCAGGCTTACTTGTTGTTCCTAGAGTATTTAAATGTAGAATGGGAGGGAGAGCCTTCAGTTTTCAGGCCCCTCTTCTGTGGAACCAGCTTCCAGTTAGGATTCGGGAGACAAACACTATCTCTGCTTTTAAGATTAGGCTTAAAACTTTTGCTGAAGCATATATTTAGGGTTGGATCAGGTGACCCTGAATCCTCTCTTAGTTATGCTGCAATAGGTCTAGACTGCTGGGGGATTCCTATGATGCATTGAGTATTTCCTTTTTAGTCACCTTTCTCGCTTAACATGTGTTAATAGACCTCTCTGCTGAATCACACTTGTTATTAATCTCTGGCTCTCTTCCACAGCATGTCTTTCATCCTGTCTTCCTATAAAGTGCCTTGAGGTGACTGTTGTTGTGATTTGCTATATAAATAAATTTTAATTGAGTTGAATTGTCATTGTTTTAGTAGTAATACCCCTTTTCTGTACATACATTCCCGGACCCGTCCTGTAACCCTGCTTTCTATTGGATGAATGACCGTGAGTGTCTGACAGTGAGGAGGAGTGTGTGTGAGCATCGAGTGGAGAAGAGGACTGGAGCTGAATGTGAGAACGAGATCAGAGTGTTTGTGTGTGGAGCATCTGTTTCCCCCTGCCAACCTGGGGACCCCTGGAGCCCTTCTCTGATTCCCTCAACTTGTATATATCACAACTGGTGTTTAATAAAGTAAAGAACTGTGAACGTGATCCGCAATAACAGTGAGTTCACTGTATTCAAATGGTCCCACCACCATAATCACCAGAGCTCAGTCCAAAAGAGCACCTGTGGGATGTGGTGGAATGAAAAACTGAAATCGTGGATGTGCGGCCAACAAATCTGCAGCATCTGTGTGATGCTGTATTGCTGATAGGAACCAAAATCTCAGAGGAATATTTCCAGCATCTTCTTGAAAATACACCAAAATGAGTCTAACCTGGAACAAGCAAGGTGTACCTAATGAAGAAAAAATGTCCTGTGAGGGTATGTATGTTGATCAATTTGTCATAACAGGTTGAAAAGGTAGTTGAAATAAAATTGAGTATATTTTTAAAAAGATTTACATTTGTTATTTTACTGTAGAGCATCTGCAAAAGGGTGATGCTGAACGTGCTTCTGTGACTAGCCAGCATGTCATGAAGTGGGTGGGAGGTGTTATCCAGCATTGTCCTCATCTTGGACAATATCCGCCTCTCAGACACCACCCTAAGGGAGTCCAGCTCCATCCCCGCAAAATTACTGGCCTTGCGCATCAGTTTATTAGTCTGTTGGCATCTGTGACCCTCAACCTGCTGCCCCAGCATGTAACAGCATAGAGGATGGTACTGACCACAACAGACTCGTAAAAAATCCTGAGCATTGTCTGACAGATGTCAGCCGCCTCAGAAAATAGAGACGACTCTGGTCCTTCCTTTAGAGTGCAGTGGTGTTTTTAACCCAGTCCAGTTTATTGTCTATGTGTACTCCAAGGTATTTATAGTCCTCCAAAATGTCCACATTGACCCCCTGGATTGAAACAGGGGTCAAGATTTTCCTGGTCCTCCTAAAAGCCACAATCGATTCCTAGGTCTTTGCCACGTTGAGCTGCAAATGATTCTGCTCGCACCACGTGACAAAGGAATAAACCACAGCCCGGTACTCTGTCTCATCACCCTTACTGATGCATCCAACCACCACGGAGTCGTCAGAAAGCATCTGAAGATGGCAGGTCTCTGTGCAGTGGCTGAAGTATGTGGTGTAGAGGGTGAAAAGGAAAGGGGAGAGGACGGCCCCTTGTGGTGCTCCTGTGTTGCTGATCACCCTGTCAGACACTCAAGGTTGAAGAGGCACATAATGTTGTCCTCCTGTCAGGTAATCAATAGTCCAGGACTCAAGAGAGGCATCCACCTGCATCGCGGTCAGCTTATCATAAAGAATATATATATATATCCATCCATCCATCCATCCATCTTCTTCCATTTATCCGGGGCTGGGTTGTGGGGGCAGCGGCCTAAGCAGAGAAGCCCAGACCTCCCTCTCCCAAGCCACGTCCTCCAGCTTGTCCGGGGGAACACCAAGGCTTTCCCAGGCCAGCTAAGAGATATAATTTCTGCTTTGCACATTTACTTCCTTTATGGTTGTGCAAGACTTCTAATTGGAGAGAGCCTGAATAGTTTGTGTATGCGGTCATTCCGTGTCTCCATAAATAGAGGTCCAAGCTCATGTGCTAGTGACAGTAAACAACATTTTGTTGGGCAGACTTCTTAAGACGTCTACATTTTTACGCATTTATAATGGAGCACACGGAGTCTCGTCTCATCCTTGGAAACAGAGGAAGAAACACTGTGTCATATTAACTGCCATCGTTGGTCTTATTGTAATTATTTTGGTGTTGGGACTGACTCTCCCTCAGAACAAAAGTGAATTTAAATCTACATTTTTGTCTAGGTGTGAGAAGTTCAATCAGTAAGTTGTGGTATTTAAAAACTTTTCTATTTACATTTTTTTAATTGTATTTTCAGATGCACCGACGTATGATCAAATGATGAATGAATAATCACTGAATGTGTACATGTGTACTTGCATGTTTCCATATTTGAGCAATCTTGGCAAATGCAGGAGTGACTGCGTTTGAACTCGCGATTACACTATCTCAATCATCCCGTCTGCCATAATCATTCATGAACTGTTTAACAATACATAAATATCTGTGTTTGTGGGTTAGATGATGTTCTGGAGCAAAACCAAGGTTGTGGTCCATGGTTTCACTGCAAAGAGAAAGGATTGTTTTGTCACTTTGGAGGACACTCTTTTGGGATCTGTCCTGGATGGTCTGACCTGGTGTGGAAAAGAAGGCAGCAATGGTAACACTCTCAAAGCAGCAGATAAGAATTTTAAAGTTTATTATTCGAGCGCTATAAAAATCTAGACACCGGCAAAAGAACACCGACAGTATATATAGAGTAGTTTATATAAATGATGCAATACTCGAAAAATATATGTAATTTGTCGTGCAAGACATGATTTTTTATTTGTGTGGCCTGTTGTTACATTTACATACCAACAGCAAGTCAAGTCATGTCAAGGTTTTTGAGCCCTGACGTTTAAGGAGAATTTCGCAAACTTGCCACATGTAGACTACACGCACACACAGATCAGATAAACCTTTAACTGTGGTTTTCATGCCCTCACTTGTTCTGAGAAGATACACACAAACACTATCGCTTGAGAATGATCAAGAAACCTTGTAACGTTAAACACTATCAGGCTACAGAAAACAGAAACATAGAATTCTACAAGACTTTCTATGTCAGCAGAGCATCTTTCTACCTTTTTTTTTAAAAAAGACTCATTAAAATCACAGTAGAACAAAGATATCAAGGTTCATTAATACCCCTTTTTCCCCAAATAAACTTTTCCTAATAGTTTAAGCTCAGCTCACCAGAAAGGGCACAGAAACTGTTGTAAGATGCACGGCCACCTCACAATGATGTATTTAATACTAAATGAATCAGTTAATAGTAATAATAAATTCAAGGTTGTTACACACAGAATATTTTGAGTCAACACTCTGGCTAAGCAGCTGAGGGTGGACAGCTAAGATAAATGTGCCCTAGCTTTTTCTTTTTTCTTTTCTGTCCTGTGTCGTTATGTAATGTTGTGAGATTTCTTTCTTTTCTTGTATTTTATTTTGAGGAGCTAAGCCAAGCAAATATGCATGTTGTTGTCATAGATACCTTTACTAATGGGTGCCCCGGATGGTCAGACTGTGAAAACAACCCTGTTCGCTCATTTTGGATTCGTGCCTCTGCTGCTATAAGTTTTCAACATGAATTTACGACATTTTCTTTCTCTCTGTTAAACGGTATAGTCCTGAGGTCGTGCATTGCTTAAAATAACACACAAGCAGACCGCAGAGTGCAGCAAATCCCTTCTGAGTATAAGTCATGGTGATGGAGAAAAGTAATGTTCATGCTGTCTCGTTGTCTGTCAATTAGGGATGGGTATCGTTTAGGTTTTATCCGATACCGGTGCCAAACCGGTACTTTTGAAATGGTGCCAGTGCTTAAACGGTGCTCGAACCGGTGCTTAAAGAATGGAGAACACAAACTTTGTCCAAAAACCTCTCATGTTTAGCTGTTTTTTGTAAAAACATAACAATGTTAGCCTTTTCTGCAGCTATAGGGCATATATGGTATCACTCTTGGCTGGAAGCAGTGCTTAAACAATGGAAAAAACACAAACTTTGTCCAAAAACCTCTCATGTTTGGCTGTTTTCCACTTTTTCTTTGGTCATTTTAACCTTTTTGGCCAGAGTGAAGGGAGCATCTGCCATCAAACAAGAAGACAGCCGCATGTAACTACAACGGTGTTTGCTAGTTCACCTTACATGCATTAATTTAATAACGTGGTTAACGTAATCAACGTAAATTACACATGAACAACATTAAGCTACTCACGCAGAGAAGAACGGCTGCTGCTGCCATCATCATCCGTCATCATTTCTGCTACACTGGCAGGGCTAGGGGCCAGGACTCTCCTCTTTGGGTTCTTGGGGGATGTTGCTAACTCGGTGCATTTCTCGGCTTTTAAAAAAAAAAACACTATGTGTCGCCAGGTTCGTCGTCAGATTCGAGGTGTTACCTCCTTTGCACAGTATCACCTTAAAGCACTTGTTGCAGGCTGCTGAGTTTGCATCTTTTGCTGTGAAGTACAGTCAGACTTTTGACCGCTTTGCCTTGGGCATTTTTAATCTGTAGCTCCAAAAGAACGTACGTACCTGGGCCCGCCTACTATCCTTGCAAAGGTAAAATAATTGGGTAGAATCCAAGGTGAATGGCATCTCAGGAAAAAATAAAGCACCGAAATGTGCGCTACTTTTCGATCTGGTTACTACCGTTTATGTCAGAACCCATCCCTACTATCAATGAGGCTTTGTGTCGGTCTCCATGGAGCGCTCTCCTGAGTGAGCAGCAGCCCACACATTCAAAGGAGCCCTGCTTTGGTCGAGTTTGCTTCTTTTTTTTTGACTGTTTGGAAAAGTTAGTTGTTGCACAACAGAGTAAAACCCAGCCAAACAAACACACAAATATCCTTTGATTCATAATTTTTTACAGTTCAGTGACTTGTGCAGCAGTCCCAGAAAATACATTCAAGGTTTGTCATGTGTGTAATCATAGTGGGAATTTGATTTTAATTAAAAAAAAACATTCTGACAGTGCTTATAAAATACAGAAGGAGGAAAATAGAAAAAATACCAAAATGGCTCAATTAGATGCTTTAATAATGGGGATGCATGCTGCAAATGCAAGTACCACAAACTTTAAATAAAGTAGCTTTTGCATTAATTCAAAGAGCACATAAATACCATAAAATAAAGAAAAGATAAAGTTGAGTAAAAGAATTAATTAAACTTTTTTAGAAATGAAATGCTGTTTTTTCCTGGATTACACCGCAACTAAACAGTGATCTCTCCCAAGACTAGCGAGGGCTTGTCATGTTATGCTTGGAATTTGTTTCGTTTGGCTCCTAAACATACCGTTTTTTGGGTGTGTGATAATCTTAGCAAATCTTTAAAAAGCAGTATAACTTGTTTTGATCTTTTGCTGTTCATTTTGTTGTTTGTTAACAAAATGTACAGACCAGTAAAGCCTGGGTGAACTTAAAGGTGAACTAGAAGAAATGGAAAAGCTGGAAAAACGACCACAGTCGCATTAAAATGACATCTGTGTAATTATTATTGCAACATTTGGACAGTAAAATAATTTTAAATACGACGTTGGATCATAATGGTAAAACCTCAGTGATATGTTGCAGCCTCATACTTCCTGTTATGAATATAATGATGTTCACATAATATCGATCTGTGGAGTAAGAAGTGCAGTCATTTTTTCATTTTTTAAAATAAGGGACTTTAGATATGTCCAATGTTCCATTATTAAAAACTTTACAGGAAGACACAAATAACTAACATTAAATCAGGACAAAATCTTGAATTTTTTTTTAGGTTTTTTTACATGATGAGTGAGTGTTTCTTCAAAATCCCCTTTGTGTGTCTGTAGTTTGCAGATGTAACCTGTGATAATGTCACGGCAATGCTAAACGAATTGGTCAGCGATCCATTCAATTCTACAAGGTAGGACCGCTTCTGCTTCTCTGACAGTTTTATGAGGAATGGTTTTTTATTTAGTGGTAATTTTTTATTTAACCTTCATTTAACCAGGAAGATCCGATTGAGATTAAAAAACTCTTTTTCAAGGGAGACCTGACCAAGATAGGCAGCAGCAAGTGCTGGCACCAAACAATTTAACAGTGATATATGTGCTGAGTTTCAAGCTAAGTTAAGTTGTCAGTGCAGATTAAAAGAAGTGCTATTAAAAACAGTTATTATTGTCTTTGTTGCCCAATGTCAAAGGTTGTTGTAAAAAAAAAGTTCTTGCTCTACAAACCAAATGAGGTTTAAATGTTTGTGTCTCCACTCGGGGTCATTTTGATGTGGGCTGCTTCATTTTCATTTATGTTTCAGTCACACTAGGATTAAACTAAGACTGCTGCATCCTTGGAACTAGGAAAGAAATCACAGCAACAGCATTGAATTTTCTTAGCAATTAGCGACCAAATTCAAGTAGTTGTGGTGAACAATTCATTGTCCAGTGGTTGAGTATGTATCAGCCTCAATCTCTGGCCGATCAATTTTGATTCTAAGGCAGCTGCACAGGTCACCTGGTGGTGGCCGACCTGACTCTAAACAATCACAGACTCAGACAGATTGGCAAAGGTTTGCAAATAAGTACCAGCTAACTTATGAACGCAGACAGATTCAACACACTGCAGTCAGTCTGTCTCTTTGCTGTAGAGGACTCGATTCGACTCGCTGCCCAAGGGTTTCGTTCTGGATTGGTATAAAAAGGCAAAGTTGATGGTCACTTTTGTCACTTTGCAGTTAAATTGCTGTCCTGCAAGAATTATATCAATATTTATTTTGAGGATTTCTTTTTCAATTCCATGAAATTCTGACTGAACTCTTAATGTAACAACAAACAGATGGTAACAGATTTGTGGTTTTCATCAATGGATCACAAACAGATTGCTTGTAATTGCCAAATTGGCCTCATTTAATCACAGACTGATAGCAGACTGATTCTGTCTAACTGCTGTTTTATCGCTGTCTTGATAAATCAGAGCTGCTTTGAAGATGGCAGCTAGCAGGAAGCGGTCACAGACCTGTTCCTCATCTTAAGAGCAGCCATTTTAAAAGCAGTCTCATGGCTCAAGTTCATTGTAGAGGGTCACAATACCTCCGGTAATACCACGGTCTACAAACCTTGCTTTCCCTAGTGTGACTGCAACATAAGGCATTCTGCATTGAGAATAATTCTCTGAGGTGACTACTGATCCTTTTAGTACTGTAGAAATTCTTTAAGAGTGTGTCGTAGGCTCAAGTGCCACATAGATGAAAAAAAATCTGTGTTGTGGTGATAGCAATATCTAGTTGAATTTTGTGCTCTAAGCTGCTGTTCTTTTTTTTCTCTTCAGTATTTTTGCAAGCGTTGAGGTGCCGAGGTTGAATGCCTCTAGGGTCAAGAACCTGAATGTTGTTATGGTCATACAGAAGAACAACATGTAAGGTTTTCTCTTTATACACAAATCTGTCACCACAATGTGCATCCAATATTTTAAAATTGATCCTATATTCACTGCTTCTGTTCTGTTTCTAACTTCTTCAGATCAAACTGTACAGATCCATCCTTGAAGAATTTGACGCAAACTCTAGATACAGGAATAACATTCAGCTGCAAAGACGTGCCTGAGTAAGTACATGTGAGTTACAGTATCTGTCCTCACAAAACACAACTGACCTATTGTTATTACCTTGTAATGTATTCAAACAGATCTTGGATTCAGGAATGCGGCTCCAAACCAGAGATAGCGTGTGGAGCCTGCTGGTGAACAAGTCCGATGTCAGTCACAACATAGTAGCATTCAGCCACAGAAACATTTCTCTTGTTTCCTTGTAACTTTTTTAATACATTTTGAGAATTTTTGTACATGTGAAATGCATTTTTCTAAACATGTATGTTTCTAATACATTCCACTATGACAACGTACATTTTAACTTTGTGGGATCAGAAGTTAAACTGTTATTTTTAACTAAACTCATTGAGTCCCATGGCTGCCATCTCCTCGTTGGCAGGATATGCATTATTTTTTCAATAAAATGTTAACATACAATATTGTAAACTTTATTTAGACTCCAAAGTGTAATTGCATCCTTAGTCACTTTGTTACTAGCAGACTTTCTCAAAAACACATCATTTGTTCCAGTTTCTTTAGAAAATCTGCAAATTCCCAAGATAATACACTTTGACAGATATAGAATAGTATTTTTGCAGCAACAAGATGATTCCCAAAGTGCTGTTGGCTGATGTTCCGACTGTTGGCGTAATTTTATTTAACATGTAAATCTGAGTGTGCAGGTGCCTCTCCATGATTGGTGAATCCAGGGGGACGGATTGTACCGATTGGCTAATGACCAGGAGGCAGCATATAAGAAGACACCGCCATGGACGGACAGTCATTCATCCTCGGCCCATCCCAACCAGCAGACTGTGTGTTCCCTAATATTTGTTGCTACTGGAGCATGTAGGGGTGGACTGCCTTTTTGTTTGATTACAGTTTTCTCCTGTTTTTGTTAGTTAGGAAGGTTAGTCGTTGTCATTTGGTTTAATTCTTTTGAATAGGAAAGCTTGATTTATCTTTGAGATAGGCTCCCTTTGTTTGTTATTTTGGCCTTTGGTCCACCGAGGTTATAATTTGCTCCCATCAATTATTTTACATTTGTTCTTTGTAAATAAACTACCATAAAACTGGATTAGTTGTGTGATGTGCTGCTTGGGGTCGGACGGGGATAGATCACCCTTATGTTGTGGTCTGGCCACGCCTAGATGGGCCATAACATAATTGGGGGCTCGTCCAGGATCTTTTCTCGCTTTGTTTGGTAAGTTCGGTTGGTGTATCCTGTTCTGGTTGGCAGTTTTATTTCTTTGTGTGGAGGTGTGTGATAAAGGATTTTTCACTTGAAGATTTTGTGGAGGCACCTTCATGGGAAAAAATTGAGAAATGTAAGAAAGCGGACCCGCTCATTGTGGCTAACTCTTATAATGTGGAAGTGTCTTAAAGTGCTCACAAGGCAGAGTTGAAGGAAACACTGACTAAAAAGCTGGTGGAGAAAGGTGTATTTCTGCCACGAGGGGATGCTGAAAAAAAGCCAGTAGAAGAGGCAGATGACGCTGCATTGAAGTGGATGCTAACGCAGCTGATACATCTGCTGCTGACACGGAGGCTGATCAGATATCTGAACCTAGTGAAGGTTCGGCAACTGAGGATCTGCGCCTCACGCTCCGCATAAAAGAGGTGGAGACCCGCAACAAGGAGCTGGAAGTGCAAGCTTTGCACCTCCGTATCAGAGCTCTTAAGCTTTAAAAAGGCTCAGCTAGAGGTACATCAACATCCTCAAGCACAAGTGTTTCTCCTTCTGCTAGTTTTGATATAAGCACATCACATTGGTTTCCCCGTTTCGCAAGTTTTGGTCCCTTTTACTCCAATGTAAACTTGTGGGAAAAGCCCAAGAAGTGTGTTCAAGCCTATCTATTCAGCAGAGTTTAGATTACGAAACTCTTAAGAAGACTGTGTTGCAGGCATATGAACGTATGCCTGAAGCCTATTGACAAAAATTCAGGGATCTTAATAAAACTGCTAAGCGAGAAAAGAATGTATTGTTTGAGAAATGGTGTTGTTCACGTAAAGTTAAAACCGTTGAGGAGTTGAAAGCTCTTATTTTGCTGGAGGAGTTTAAAAAGTGTTTGCCGGAACGCATCGTGACTTATTTAAACAAACAAAAGGTGACATCTCTCACTAACGCGGCACTCCTGGCTGATGAGTTTGTTTTAACGCACAAAAGTGTGTTCTGTACACAGAATTCGTTTCAGGAGAATTTTTCTAAACGGAAAAAGTCACCAAAAGCAATGTGTAAAAATGTGTCAGCATTTGTTCTTAAATCAAACGGTCGCAAATGTTTTTATTGTCACGATTCAGTTCTTTGTAAACGAACTACCATAAAACTGGATTACTTGTGTGATGTCCTGCCTGGGTCAGACGGGGATGGATCACCCTTATGTCATGGTCTGGCCACGCCTAGATGGGCCATAACTTGGCAGGTGTCTGTATGGTGTGCAGTGTCTCCATAACAATTTGAGTAAACTGAACAGGTGGAGGACCAAAGAAGTGACAGGCCTAAAACACTACAACCGATGAACCAAATCTGAAAGTCATGTCCTTAAGAAGCCTTAACAAATCCAGGAAAGACCTGACACAGTACTGGAGAGATGCATCTGGCACTTTTAGCTGATCCATCTACTGTTCGCTGAAGTCTCAACAGAAATGGTCTCAGTGGAAGGGTGTTTTTAAGACTTCATTCTTAAGGAAGAAAAGGCTGAGGTGTGCCAGATTACACAAAACCTGGATGGAAAATCAGTGGCAGCGGGTGTTAATGAATTAAGTATCCAACTTTGACATTTTTTGTTCACATTGTCAGTACACATGGAGGACATAAAAGAGTGAGTGTCTAAAGCCATGTATAAAACACTGCTGAGACTCTGTCATGGTGTGGGGCTGCGTTTCAGTCAGTGATCTTGGGGATCTTGTCAACATTTATGGAATTACTAACACAGAAAAGTACCAGCACATTTTGTGTCTGTGAATAGTTTCTCTTCAAAAAAGAGCTTTGAATGTCCTTCAAGAAGCCTTGAAACTCTTCTTGGAGAGTATTTAAAGAAATAACAAGAAAGCTTGCCTAAAAAAAGTTCAGGCTGTGTTGAAGAATAGAGGTGGTCATTCCAAATATTGACTTTTAAAGTCGTTAGAATTGTACAAACTCTTACCTTATATACTATATTTTAACGTCACATATATTTATCTAAAGGTCATTACATTATGATTAATGCTAAAAGGGTGAAAGTGAAAGCACTTAACCTTTAAAGTTGTAAATGTAGCAAAATGAATATCATACTTTCATATTGTTAATCACCGTTTAGTAGCCAATATATGGTGCTACCATAAATAGTGGCTGCCATCTGAGAATCCGTTACTCGCTCACCTGTTGCTGTATGTATCTGGGTCGTCGGTCAGCTGACCTCATCTGTTTATAATAGGAGTCATGCTGTCTGAATTGTTTTTTTGTTTTTTTATTAGTGGTTGTAGCGGCTATCTTGTTTCTTCTTGGAGTTCTCTATTTCTCTTATATCTAAAATAAGAGTCTGGATGGACAAGAGGCTGTTTTACGCGTCGGTTTGTGCAACAACGACGGTAAAACCATCGTGTCGCTCCGCCATTCGCTTGTTTATTTCTCACAAACTTTTCACAACAAAAGCACCATATCCTTTTCAGGCTTTTCAAAATAAAACATGTAATAACTATAAATGGCGCTAACATTCCGGCCCCTAATTGTTACTGCTAAGGCATAACAATTACATATTAACACAATAATGCGTCATTTAATATCAACACTCGGAATATAAATGGCTTAACCAAACATTATATGCAACACACATCATATGTGTTGAACATAAATCTGTTACACTTGAGGCTAAGATTCAAACTGTTGCCTCCATTTCAAGCAATAAACATAACTTGTCGATGGGCCTCTCCAAAACGCTAGTTTTGGTTTTGACAAACACACGTCTGACAAGTCCATGTGAGTCTGGAACTGTACTCTCAACCTTTCCCATTAACCAGGAACTTCTTGGTGCACTGTCATCAACTATGAGAACAACATCTCCTGGTCTCAGATTTCTCCTAGTCACTAACCACTTCTGTCTTTCTTGTAGAAGCGGCAAATACTCTTTAGTCCAACGCTTCCAAAAGATGTCTGACAGGTACTGCACTTGTCTCCACCTTTTTTTTGCATACAAGTCCTCTCTTTGAAACAATCCCGGTGGCAGTACTGGCTGCCCTTTAAGAAGAAGTAGATGGTTGGGTGTAAGTGCGTCTAAATCATTGGGGTCATTAGACGCTCTTGTTATTGGCCTGCCGTTGACAATTGCTTCAACTTCACATAGCAATGTCTGCAAGCATTCATCATCCAGAGGTTGCTGTTTTAGGATCTGGTTAAGAATTCTAACTGAGCGAATTTGCCTCTCCCAGATTCCTCCAAAATGTGACCCTGCTGGGGGGTTAAATATCCAGGTGATGCCTTTTTGCATGAGCATTTCTGAGATTTTTGAATGATTCCATCCCTTGATTGCTTCACGCATTTCCTTTTCTGCACCCACAAGGTTAGTGCCATTGTCTGATCTCATGACACACTTGACCTCGTCTTGCAATAAACCTCCTGAATGCATTTATGCAGGAATCAGTATCAAGTGAGTGGGCAACTTCCACGTGTATTGCTCTAACAGCAAGGCATGTAAACAATACACCATATCGCTTAACTCTGCTGCGCCCATGCTTGACCTCAAAAGGTCCAAAATAGTCTATGCCCACATTTGTGAATGGAGGTTTTTCAGGAATCAGGCGATCTTGTGGCAAGTTTGCCATTCTTTGTTCACCAGGTTTCGCAAATATCCTTCTACATGTTACACACTTTGACAGGATCTTTCTTATTGCTGAATCTACCTGTGGAATCCAGAATCTTTCTCTCAGCCTGGATAATGTGTAATTCCTTCCTCCATGACCTGTTTCTTGGTGAGTGTGTCTCAGAATCAAAGTAGAAACATGATGACCTTTAGGGAGAATCACTGGATGCTTAACATCGGCTGGTAGTGCAGACTCATGCAACCTACCGCCAACCCTTAAAACTCCATCCTGGACAAAAGGATCCAGCTTTGCAATGTGACTGCTCCTTTTAAGCTTGTCACCTTTCTGAAGACTTGCAATTTCTTCTGCGAAGCTTTGATTTTGACAAAACTTAACAATCTCAGTTTCTCCCTTTGCAACATCTGCAGTGGTAAGTGAAGATCCCTTAATATATGTTTTGAACTGCTGCATTTGACCTGCAACCTTTTCAGCTTTCCTTTTGCTGCTTTCACAGTCGCTTGCTTGTGACATGAGAAGCTTCTGATGTGCACTTAACCTGCGAAGCAGCTGCTTGAACATAAGTATCCAGGAAACTGCCTTTTTTAGACGGTACCAGTCTGAATAGTGAGAGAACAGTTTGTTTAGTGGATTTTCATGTAATTTTGTAACATCCACACTCATCACCTCTTTGACTTCAACGTCATTTTTTAGTGTTTCTTTTATGTCCGGTGAAATTGGCCAGTTTTTCCTATCTTTTGTCAAAAACTCTGGCCCAGCAATCCAGTTTGAACACTTCATGAATGTGTCTGTGTTCATCCCTCTTGAAGCGTGGTCAGCAGGGTTTAATTCAGAGTTCACATACATCCACTGACTTGGTTTTGTGTTGTCTCTAATAAGTGACACTCGATTTGCTACAAATGTCTTAAATCTGATGTTCTCACTGGAGATGTACTTTAAAACAGTGGTACTGTCAGACCAAAACACAGATTCTTCTTGTGGCATTTGCAGCTCCTTTCTCATGAGCTTGTCCATTTTTACAGCAACTGCAGCTGCTGTCAGCTCGAGACGTGGAATTATTATCTGCTTCAGAGGAGACACTCTGGACTTGCCAATAATGAATGAGCAGTGAGTTTCTCTTTTTTGGTTTGTGATACGGAGGTAAGTAACGACTCCATAACCTCTCTCACTAGCATCAGCGAAGTGGTGCAATTGTGTAGATATGACCACTCCAAATCCAGCAGGTTTCAAACACCTGTTAACGGTAAAGCCATGAAGCTTTGAAAGCTCTGAATGCCAAACTTGTGACCTTTGAGCCAGTTCAGCTGGGATTTCCTCATCCCATGAGATCTTCCTGCCACATAGCTCTCGCAGGATGATTTTTGCTGGCAGAATGACAGGAGACAAAAAGCCCAGTGGGTCATATATTGCACTTACAAATGAGAGGATGCCTCGCCTAGTCGTTGGCACAGGTTTTTCAGTTATCCTGATCTTGAATACATCTGTCTCTGTGCACCAGTTCACTCCTAGGACTCTTTCATCTGGTAGTGCATCATGTCTCAAATCCAAATCTTTAACCTCTTTTGCTCTTTCCTTTTCAGGAATGGAAGCAAGGACAACTCTGCTGTTGCTCATCCACTTTGTTAAGTGAAATCCTCCACTCTCACACAATGCTGTCAGGTCCCTGACCATAGTACATGCCTCTGTTTCATCTGAAACTGACAGAAGACAGTCATCTACATAAAAGTTGTTCAGAACAGCGTTAACTGCTGCTAGTGGCATTTTTTCTTTAGCATCTTCTGCTGCCTTTTTTAGTGCATAGTTTGCACAACTTGGGGAGGATGTTGCCCCAAACAAGTGCACCATCATTTTGTATTCTTGCAGAGGTTCATTCAAGTTTCCATTTGGCCACCAGAGAAAACGCAAAAGATCACTGTCCTCTGGAGGTACTCGCACCTGGTGATACATAGCTTCTATGTCTGACATCAAGGCAATGTGATCCCACCTAAACCTTGTTAGTACTCCAATCAGTGTGTTCGTTAGGTCTGGCCCTTGCAAGAGTTCTTCATTCAGTGATTTTCCTTGAAAGGATGCTGCACAGTCAAAAACCACACGGAGTTTTCTTTTCTGGGGGTGGTACACCCCATGGTGTGGTATGTACCAAACTCTCTCAATTTCAGGGGTAGTCTTTGTGTTTGGTACCTGAGCTGCATAGCCTTTAGTCAGCAAGTCAGACATGAAGCTCTGATACTCCTTGTGAAATTCTGTGTTTCTGATTAATTTTCTTTTCAGATTCTCTGCCCTCTGCATTACTGCACTGCGGTTGTTTGGCATTTTGACAGCTTTGTTTCTTAAAGGAAGACCTATACTATAATGACCATTAATCCTTTCAACTGTGCCATTGACAGAATCCATAAACATGATGTCTTCTCGTGACATTTCCTGTTTTTCCTCAGAGGCTTTCTCTGGAAAATCATAGTTGAGCTGTTGCATCAAAAGATTCTCAACATTAGTGACAGAGATGTGATTTACTGAAACACTCAGCTCTCTGTCAGAAGGAGTAGAGCAAGAATCTCTCTTGAGAGGGCCATTGATAACCCACCCCAGGACTGTTCGAACAGCATATGGACCGTTATCTTTACTATGAATAATCTCCCATGGTTCCATAGCCTTGTGCACATCACATCCTATCAAAAGTCCAATGTCTGCATCTGAATGTGGGAACCTGATTTGCCGAAGATGTGGCCACCTTTTTAAGTCATCCTGAGTAGGGATGTTCTCCCTAGACACTGGAATGTCTGCATGAGTGTAAATGTCAGGAAGGTCTATATAGGTGTTCTCATTTAAACCACACACTTCTAATCCTGACAGGTGGTAACTTGTCACCATCTTTTCCTGTCCCATTGTGCGAAGCATGAATTTTGTCTTCTTACCTTCTACACCGAGTTGTCTCATCAGCTTTTCTGAACAGAATGTGGCTTGGCTCCCATTGTCCATGAAAGCATAAGTCTCAATTAACTTATTGCCTTTCTTTAACTTAACCCACACAGGGACGATCGATAACACATGAATGTCTTTTCCGGCCCCTGTGGCTCCACAAAGTCTGCCTGAAATGTGTGTTTCATCACTTGTCGTGGGAATGTCAGAGACGTTTCTCTGCATGCAATCATCTGCCTTACTGTCCTCCTCCCTTGTCCGATGAAGCATACTTGGTTGTCTCTTAGAGCAGTACTCACACAATGATCTTTTCTTACAGTCCTTACTCAGATGACCTTGTGTCAGACATGCAAAGCACAGACCCTTTGCTTTGAGGAACTCTAGTCTTTCTTTGTAAGGCTGGTTTCTGACCTTTTGACATTCTGCCAGTGTATGCAGTTTTTCACAGTATATGCATGGTTTCTGGGAGGCACTGCTAGTGTGACAAGAAGCACTTTTATTAATTTCAGGTGACCTTTCATTTGCAGTTTGTGTTACACTTGTAGCAAATGTGCTTCCCCTTTGCCTGGATGATCTGTTCATTCTCACATTTGCAGACGACTTTGCTTTATCTTCAGCATCTTTAATGTCACCAAACAAAGGATCTGCAGCTATTTTTGCTTGTCTGTTTATGAATCTGACCAGATCTGAGAACTTTGCTCTCCTTCTACTTGTTTCTTGAATGTCAAAAGCAGAGACTCTCCACATTTCTCTCATTTTGTATGGCAGTTTAGAGACAATAACTCTGAGGTTCGTGGGGATCTCCATTTCTTGGAGTTGACTGATGTCTTGCATTGCATTGCTACAACCAGTGAGAAACAGTGAATAGCTATGAAGAGCCTTTGCATCATCTGTTTTGATTTGTGGCCAATCAAATGCTCTGTTCATGTAGGCAGTTGCAATTCTCAGTTCATTACCATAATGACAAAACAGCAACTTCCTTGCCTCACTGTAGCCTTGTTGAGGACTCATGTGCTGACAACTCCTTACCAAATCTCTGGGTTCACCTCTGGTGAACTGTTCAAGGTAATATAACCTGTCACTGTCACTGTCAGTTTTGTCATGAATTGTATGGTCAAAGGCTCTTATAAATGGTATGAACTCAAGTGGATCACCACTAAAGATGGGAATGTCTCTTTGAGGCAAATGTGACAGTCTATGTTGTTTGACTAACATCTCAGTGATATCATTTTGTTTCAACATGACTTCACATAGATTCATTGGAATAATACTGGCATCAGTTTGGTGTAAGTCATCTTCTTGTTTTACACTGTGACTGTTTACCTTTGACTGCCCATGATGTTCACCTTGTACCTTTGGCTCTTGGAAGCTGAACTGTTTAACAGCTGATTCACACTGTTCCACATCATTTTTAGAGCTGTCATATTCACAGTCCTCTAACACTTTTATTTTGGCTGTCGAAGCAGCAATAGCTGTCTCAATCTCAAGCTGTTCTCTTCTTGCCTTTAACTTACATTCTTCAATGTCCAAGGCTTGTCTCTGTTTCAAGGAAGCGGCTCGTGCGAGCAGAGCAGCGCGCTCTGCTTCCTCTTTCTGCCGTACAGATGATACTGAAGAAGCTCTGGACGACCTCGATGAGCGGCTACTGACTGAGCTTCTTCCAACACTGGTACCTGATTTCTTTGCAGATGGTCTAGCAGTCACTGACACGCTGTCATCTGGGCTCACGTCATCTTGATGCTGATGTCTTGTTACCATGATCCATTTCTCAACTTCAGTCATAAACGCACTGAACTGCTCCTTTTTTGGATTGAACCAGAGCATCTGGTCCACATTCCTTTCATCTTCTGGCAACAGCGACAGTACATCATCATTTGCCCGTAAGAATTCTTCATGTAGCTTTGAAAAGTTACTTAAATGTTCATCAACAATGTCAAGGCTTTCATTCTCTTTCATCAGTCCGCTAATTTTATTCATTTTTGCAGTTAATTGTGACAGCTTGGACCTTCTTGCGTTTATGTGCCTGCCGAGCTGTTCTTCCAAACCTCTTTCGGTGTACTTTTGTGCCCTCTTGTGGCCAGTCCCACTACTGCAGCTCTGTGCCCTGGGCCTGGAACCTTGCGGCTCTTTATCTGCCATCTCTGCTCCTTTTACACAACTTCTTATTCAACAAGTGTTCATGAAACAAATGGTCTATGACACAAAGCTGAGGCTTTCGTAGTGAATGTCATCTTCTTAAGACCAAAAACACTGTCACTGACTTATTTGTAAGAAGTTGAATATCGCAATTGTTCAATTTTAGCACGACTTGTAGCTTGGCAGCATATCATAGTCCAAAACTTGATCCATGGAAGCTTATTTCTTCTCCTCTTAGATTCTTCATGCATACAGCTCTGTACACTTAACTGAGTTGCTGTACCAAACTTTGTACAATCTCATAGCGATGCAGTCGTCTCGCTCGGGAGCTTGATGGTTTTACTTAATGTAGCAGCTATCTTGTTTCTTCTTGGAGTTCTCTATTTCTCTTATATCTAAAATAAGAGTCTGGATGGACAAGAGGCTGTTTTACGCGTCGGTTTGTGCAACAACGACGGTAAAACCATCGTGTCGCTCCGCCATTCGCTTGTTTATTTCTCACAAACTTTTCACAACAAAAGCACCATATCCTTTTCAGGCTTTTCAAAATAAAACATGTAATAACTATAAATGGCGCTAACAGTGGTACTCATGTTTTTGTTTTTGTTTTTCTTAAATCATCTGTGGATTATTTCCTTTGAAGCTTTCCATCGATTGCTGGTATGTTTTTTATATTTTGCCATACTTTTAACTATATTACTTTGCAGTAAACAGGTGTGTTTATAGGTTGTAGCTGCTGAAGCCTCCTATTGGCCACTTATCCAAAAATGCTGATTTTATGATGCATTACAGTGTCATGGTCCTGTGTTGGTGACCCAGTGTTTTGTATTTTTGGTTTAAGTAATAATTTATTAATTATGGTTTTCTGTTTTGTATTATATTTACTGTTCCTGGTTTCTAGGTTTCTGTTCTGTTTCTGTTCTCCGTGTGTTGTATGCTTCATCTTAGGGAAGACAAAAAGACAGAAAACTATGTTTCATGTCTACTTACTTTTGTCTCTGTGCTTCATGTTCCATCTGTTCCAGAGTCTGTCATGTTTCCACATCTCAGTGTCTAATCTGCATCTTTGTAAATTGTGTGGTGCTTCCTGTTTTACTTTGATAGTGCGTGTCCTATGTCAGTGTATCCTGCTGTGCTTCCCATGTCTTGTTATGTCAGATTAGATCCAGCTGTGCTTTCCCCCTGTTTTCCATTCCCTTGTTACTCTCTGGTGCATTTAAGCCCTGTGTTTTCCTCTGTCAGTTGTTGTGTTGTACTCTTACTATGCTGTGTTTTTTCTTCTGTGGTCCTAGCCAGTCCTTATTTTACATGTCCTGGTTTGTATTCCTGTTCCCAGTTTCTAGTTTTGTTTTGTATTTGAAGTTAGTTGTTACACTCACAATGAAGCTGCCTCTTTTTGTTCACTGTTTCGTTTCGTGAGTCCTGCATTTGCGGCCTATCCTGCATGCAACAGCCGAACCATAACATACAGGAAGTCTGGGCCTGGGTGGGCGTCTGAAAGCTTTACAGAGAGACCACTACTGTTTCTATGGGCTACGTTTACAGAAGTGCTGCTACTTTGCATTTTCACATCAGCAGTAAGTAGCTTCAGAGTCAACTTTTTGTCTCATGCATGGTGACCCAGAATGCTTGATCTTTGTGCTTTGTTCTGACTTTTTAAGTTTTTAGAATGGCGTTGGAGCCGTATGTGCAAAATATATAAGCCTGTTAATGTGCATTTAATGTATTGAATAATTGAATCAGAGAAGTTTGTATCTATAACAAGTTATCTGCTCTAAACTGAAAATGTAATTTGTTTTGTGTTTGTACATTTAGTTTCTGATGTTTGGGGTGTGTGTGTGTGTGTGTGTGTGTGTGTGTGTCATCTGGAATCCCATAAAAACTTCCAGTTGGCTGCCATTCTAGTGTGTGCATGTGACATCATTGCTTCCTCGCCCTTTTTCCTCATAATTCCCACCTCCTCATGCTGCCACATAAAGATCTAAATTAAATCCAGGGATGGTTTCAAATTTTACAGTGTTATTGGAGTGTTGGCAGACACTCGGTTAATGGACCACACTGATGGATTTGACAACTGATGACTAATTAATAATGCAGTCAATGTCAGTATGGACCAGAAGGGTTTGCAGAATTTAATTTGGACACAGCATCTTGTTTGTACAGTACAGTGAACAAGAAATCATAACAATGCCTCGCTGACATGTAAAATGAAGTGGTTCTTATAAAGCACTTTTCTACTCTGAGGATTCAAAGTGCTTTACACAACTTGCCTCAATCAATCAAGGATCCATTGTAGAATTGACTCCTCGAACTCCTCCAATCCAGACCTGTACAGACAATGACCAGTACGTGACATTTTAAGCCCTTTCACACTGTTCAGTATTTGGAAGTTTCATTTCATCAAAGTTACTTATCAATCTGGAATAGTGGTCTTAGATCACTTAAAGCATCACATCATGTGACAGTTGTTAACCCTATGCAGTATAAGTCATGAGGTGTGTTTTATTGCTACTTGTTTAGACACAGAGGTTCCTAACAGGAAACACTTATATGAAACTATCTTTATTAGGGAGATGTACCTAATAAAGATAAAATAAAATGTTTTGTGAGTGTATGTATGTTGGAAGTGTAGCTGAAACAAAATAAATTAAATATATTCCTGATTAGATCAACTGTTATTTTATCATGTGTGAACGGTACCTATTTACATTGACCTCATATATATATATATATATATATATATATATATACATACATACACACACACACACACACACACACACACACACACACACACACACACACACACACACACACACACAGTACATCCGAACTTGATACATTTAACCCCTTTGCACCTTTATCTCCATTATGATTGGACAAGACTTCTGATTGGACAGAGCCTGAATAGTTTGTGTGTGCACAGTCATTCTGCATCTCCATAAATAGATGCCCAACTTCAGGTGATAGTGAAAGTAAACAACATTTTGTGAAGCAGACTTCTCCAGAAAGCTAAATTTTTCCAACTTTTTACGCATTACAAATGGAGCAAGAGCAAGAGGAGCAAGAGGAGACTCCTCGTCCATGGAATCGCATATTAAGTGCCATCATTGTCCTTATTATTGTAATCATTGGTGCGGTGTTGGGACCAATTCTACAAACAAACAAAAGTGACCCTAAATCTACATTTTTGTCTAGGTGTAAGAAGTTCAATCAGTAAGTGATGGTATTTCAGCATTTTTTTATTTACACTTTTCATTATTTTGTAAAGAGAAATGGGGTTTCAGCTTCAAATCTAAATGATGAATGAGTAATTAATGAATGTGTACATGTGCACTTGCATCTTTGCATGTTTAAGCATTTTTGACAAATACAGCACTAACTGCATTTGAACTCATGAAGTGGCAAGGCTGCTCTGCTTAACAGCAGGATTGGTATTATAGTCAGTGACTGATCTGCTGATGTCTGCTCAGCTGGTTTTCATGTCATTAGTATCTAATAATGATGTATACCACTGCACCTATAGTACCTAGATGGAGATGTGAACTGTGAACATATCTGTCAGGTGTTTTTGCCTGTTTCCTTCTGGGATATTTAAATTTTGCTTTAAAAGAAAAAAAGTTACAAAGTGCTTCACTAAAAACATGACATTAAGAAGTGCACAGTCAGTGTCCAGAGTCTAACCCCATGGCAATTTCCCTGCCATAAACTGCCATAAACAACGTCTTGATGCATTCTCAATCATCCAGGAAAGTAAATCTCCAAAAGTTGATTCTGTTCATCTGGACGTAGCGTTTTGTGGGAGAAACGTTTCGTCACTCATCCAAGTGACTTCTTCAGTCTCAGCTGACTGCAGGTTTCCCCAAACCTTATAAACAGTACATTTGCATAATGACTGAAACCAGCCCACTGAAGGAACAATGGGCTGGGAGGTCAGTTCCTTAATCATAATTATGCAAATTCTCATGACCATTGATCAACAATCACTGACCAAAACCCACTGATCAAAGACCACTGATCAATGGCCATGAGTACCATTCACAGAGAGTTGGGGAATGGCTGCAATCACAGCATTATAAGATGGCGAAAGATGTCTGTCTGAAGCAGTTAGAACAAGACAAGGCTATTGACTGGACCTCATACCACAGGCTGCACCCAGGGGAGTCTACACCAAGTCTGTATGGTTTACCAAAAATACATAAACAGGGTGCACCTTTAAGACCGAATGAAACCATGGTCTCGTACGACGTTACATCTCTCTTCACTTGCATCCCAGTCACGGAAGCGTTGGAGGTAGTCCGTAAGAGATTACAGGATGACACCAACCTCAGCAACAGGACCACTCTCAGCATCGACCAAGTGTGTTTGCTTTTGGAACTGTGTCTTCATTCCACCTACTTCACATACAAGGGTCAGTTCTACAGGCAGAAACATGGGTGTGCCATGGGCTCCCCAGTTTCACCCATCGTGGCCAATTTGTACATGGAAGAAGTGGAAAAGAGGGCTTTGCTATCCTACCCTGGAACACCACCAAGCCATTGGTTCAGATATGTGGATGACACCTGGGTGAAAATCAAATCTCAGGATGTACTACACTTCATGGATCACACTAACTCGGTGGACCGACACATCAAATTCACCAGGGAAGATATGAAAAGTGGCAGGTTAGCCTTCATAGACTGTGAGATTTCCATCAGCAATGGGGGACATCTAAAAGCTGACATGTACCGTAAACCTACACATACGGATCAGTATTTAAGGTTTGACTCTCATCATCCACTGGAGCACAAACTGGGTGTCATCAGGACGCTACAACACAGAGCGAACACCATCCCCACAGACACAGCGGCCAGGGAGGCAGAAGAACAGCACATCAAGAAGGCCCTGAGTAAATGTGGTTATCCCAGCTGGACTTTTGTCAAAGCTGGAAAGACACCTAAAGAAAGCTCCAGCCTATCCAGGAGAGAAGGAGGACCGCTGCCCAGGCGAAAACCTGTAGTGATCCCATATGTGTCAGGAGTATCGGAGCAGTTGAGACGCATTTTTTCTAAACACCGCGTGGCTTTTAAACCCCAAAACACGCTGCGCCAAAAATTGGTCCACCCCAAGGATCGGGTCCCCCGACACAAACAGAGTAACATAGTGTACGCTGTTAAGTGCCAGGAGGATTGCCAGGATTTATACATCGGGGAAACCAAACAACCTCTAGCGAAGCGGATGGCACAACACAGAAGAGCTACCTCGTCAGGCCAGGACTCTGCAGTCTATTCACACCTACAGGCCAGTGGACACTCTTTCAATGATGAGGATGTACACATCCTGGACAGGGAGGAACGCTGGTTTGAGCACGGAGTCAAGGAGGCCATTTATGTGAAAAGGGAAAGATCATCTCTGAATCGAGGAGGGGGCCTAAGGGTACATCTTTCGCCATCTTATAATGCTGTGATTGCAGCCATTCCCCAACTCTCTGTGAATGGTACTCATGGCCATTGATCAGTGGTCTTTGATCAGTGGGTTTTGATCAGTGGTTGTTGATCAATGGTCATGAGAATTTGCATAATTATGATTAAGGGACTGACCTCCCAGCCCATTGTTCCTTCAGTGGGCTGGTTTCAGTCATTATGCAAATGTACTGTTTATAAGATTTGGGGAAACCTGCAGTCAGCTGAGACTGAAGAAGTCACTTGGATGAGTGACGAAACGTTTCTCCCACAAAACGCTACGTCCAGATGAACAGAATCAACTTTTGGAGATGCCATAAACAACAAATATATAAGAGTTATGTAAATGTGATACACTATTTAGCATATTTAGCATTTCTTTAAAAGAAAATACACCTAAACATTAAAAAACTTTATTTATTTTTTTAGATATGACTGTCAAAGGCTATGGGATGCCTTTGAGCAGGCCTATGTGAACAAGGATCCATGTAACGTTCCAGTGGAAGCTTATAATGCCCTGATTGCTGCAGCCCCCTTCAAACCTCAGTGCAACAAAGTAATAATCAATGATTACACCATCTCAATCATCTCATCTCTCACAATCATTCATGATCTGTCTAACAATACATAAATATCTGTGTTTGTGGGTTAGATGATGTTCTGGAGCAAAACAAAGGATGTGGTCCATGGTTTCACTGCAAAGAGAAAAGATTGTTTTGCCACTTTGGAGGACACTCTGTTGGGATATGCCCTGAATGGTCTGACCTGGTGTGGAAAAGAAGGCAGCAACGGTAACACTCTCAAAGCAGTAGATAAGAATCACAGTTTATTATTTAAGCGCTATAAAAATCTAGACACCGGCAAAAGAGCACCAACAGTTGTTTATATAAATCATGCTAGAATCTAAAAATATATGTAAATTATCTTGCAAGACATGATTTGTTATTTGTTTGGCCTGTTGTTACATTTACATACCAGGAGTCAAGTCATGGTTTTTGAGGAGAATTTCTTAAGCTTGCCACATGTAGTCAAAGTCAAACATATATATATATACACATATACACACACACACACATACATATACACACACACACACACATACATATACACACACACATATATATATATATATATATATATATATACATATATATAAAAACACCCATCTCGCCCCTGCGGGCGGTTTATCCTTCAAGCTCAGGTCCTCTACCAGAGGCCTGGGAGCTTGAGGGTCCTGCGCAGTATCTTAGCTGTTCCCAGGACTGCGCTCTTCTGGACAGAGATCTCCAATCTACGGCAGCAGTGATCAGTGAGATGCTTGGCTACAAGTTGAACAGCCACAAGGGGCAGTACCCTCCATGGAGAAGGAGGCTAGAGGGCAAGATCAAAGTAGCACGAAGGGAGGTTAGCCAACTAACGGAGTTGCAGAAAGGTGCGACAAAGAAGGTGCATAAGAAATACAGCAAGCTGTCCGTACCTGAGGCCTTGGAAACTGCCAAGCAAAGACTCACAGCCTTGGCCAGCCGCTTGAGGAGGTACACCAGAGAGATAGAAGGCAGGAGAATAAACCAGCTGTTCTCCACAGAACCAGCAAAGGTGTACTCTCAGTGGCAAGGGAACAATAAGAGAACAGCACCGCCAAGGCTGGAGACGGAGCAATACTGGAAGAGCATATGGGAGAAGGACGCAACCCATAACGGCAATGCTCAGTGGCTAGTGGATCTGAGGGCAGACCATAGCGACCTCCCTGAACAGGGTCCAGTAACGATCACAGTGGCAGACATCCAAGAAAGGGTCTCCAGTATGAAGAGTTGGACAGCACCAGGGCCCGACATGGTTCACGCCTACTGGCTGAAGAAGCTGACTGCACTCCACGAGCGTCTGGCAGCACAAATGAACCAGCTGCTAGTTAACGAGAGACACCCGGAATGGCTAACTGAAGGTCGGACGGTCCTGATCCCCAAGGACCCCAAGAAGGGACCGGTCCCATCCAACTACCGACCAATAACCTGCCTCAGTACTACATGGAAGCTCCTGTCAGGCATCATATCGGCTAAGATGAACAGGCACATGGGTCAATACATGAGCGGGGCACAGAAAGGGATTGGCAAGAATACCAGAGGCGCAAAACACCAGCTACTGGTAGACAGAACAGTCAGCCGAGACTGCAAGACCAGACTGACCAACCTGTGCACAGCCTGGATTGATTACAAGAAGGCCTATGACTCAATGCCCCACAGCTGGATACTGGAATGCCTGGAATTGTACAAGATCAACAGGACCCTAAGAGCCTTCATCAGGAACTCAATGGGGATGTGGCGTACAACACTAGAGGCCAACTCCAAGCCCATAGCACAAGTCACCATCAAGTGCGGGATCTACCAAGGAGATGCTCTGTCCCCACTGCTGTTCTGCATAGGCCTGAACCCCCTCAGTGAGATCATTAACAAGACTGGCTACGGATACCGACTACGAAACGGAGCGGTTGTCAGCCACCTCCTGTACATGGATGACATCAAGCTGTATGCCAAGAGTGAACGAGACATCGATTCACTGATACACACTACCAGGCTATACAGCAATGACATTGGAATGTCGTTCGGACTGGAGAAGTGTAGTCGGATGGTAACTTATAGGTTCGTAGCATAAACCTATTCGCTGGAACGCTCAGGACAATTTGCTACACAGCAAAGAACAAGACACAAGTAGGCAACGTCTTTGTGTTACTCATGCATGAGGAGGCCTGTCTGGAGCCAAGTGTCGTTCCACCCACTTGACCACCGTCAGACTCTCAGCCAGGTTCCCCATAGCACTCCTTTTATTGTGGTTACATACATATGCATAAGGTCATTAACATATAACAGCTTACATAGGTATACATGTGAACAAAGAATACCCTGTGTGTGTGTGTGTGTGTGTGTGTGTGTGTGTGTGTGTGTGTGTGTGTGTGTGTGTGTGTGTGTGTGTGTGTGTCATAAAATGACTTCCTAACCCTGCTGGCCTGGAAGTCCAGCAGTTCATCTAAACAAAATGCACTTAGAGTAAAACAGACATAGATACGTTTATCCTACCATAAAACAATAAGACAAGGTACGACCTCTCCCATGCTCCCAGGATGTGGGTGTGAAAACCAGAACAGCCTGGAATGCACGCAAAGCCCTGTTACAGCCTACTGAAGATCCCACATCCTATCACTACACAATTGATTATATACCTCTAAGCATATATGGTTAAATATTTCTTATACAAATGACAATAATACAACATAACCCCAACATCACCACCCTGTATTGTCATTTTGTAAGGCTATATGGCATATATATATATCATCAGCTCTACACCACTTGTCAACATTTTCAGTGCAGGCTTCATTCATACACACATATTAGCCTTAGCATCCATGTCACTCTGCTGCAACAGTATGTAGTTGGTAAAAGTATTAGCAATCATTTTATTCACCATCGATCTTACACATGGCAGGATGCAACCTGTAAACAAGCAAAACAACGCCACCAATGTAAGAATGGGAGTCAAAAACTTTAAGAACATATTCCACCATGGTCCAGATGTCAACCAGGCTATCCAGCCTTGGGACGCGTCTCCTCCAGATGTGTGGTCTGCCACATATCTCTGCAGAGCAGTTAAGTTCTGCAGTGCTTCATAGATGTCTCCTCCAGTCGTATATCCATCTGGGATAAATGTACAACATGTCTCTCCAATGAGCTTACACACTCCTCCTTGTGATGCCGTTATCAAGTCCAGGATCAGCCTATTCTGCAGTACCATCGTTCTGATGGCCTTTTGCTCCTCCGCTAAGGCTGTCCCCAGAGTCTTAGTAAGATTAATGTGTCGAAGTAGGGCATACCGGTTGATCTCCACGTGATCCCGCACCTCTGCAACGCCAATGTTTGGGATCAGACTTTGGAAGAACTTAGCTCCTCCACTCCAAATGCGGAATTCCCGCGGCACTCCAGTGTCTACTGTCACTCCAAAAGAGTTTGGTGAGGCTATATCCACCTCACGCTTCCGTCGGTTGCTAGGGTGATGTTCAACTCTGTCCATGAAGAAGACATGATCCGATAACTTCACCAAGGCACATAATCCTCCCCATCCCTCAGGGAGTGATAGATAGGCTTTATGTCCACACATGAAATACCAATCAGCCAACACTCTTGTTCCTTTACTGCTCGGCGCTGTCCTCGCACAGCCTGTCCAATTCTGTCTCTTTGCTTCTACTGGTATTCTGTAAGTCAGGTCGAACTTGCATTCAGTCCTCCTCAATGTCAAACTCTCAGCACACTTCGCACTGGTCAAGCATTTCATACACCTGCTCTCATTCTCTGGAGGGCAGTAGGTGTATATCTTTCCACATAAGCGAAGCGGCAGCTCTCCCACTGACAGTGTTCCATTGTTCATCACACACACCGGTAATTGAGCTGCATTCAGCTTGTTCAGCATTATTATGTCTGGCAGTGGGTCTGACACTTGAGGCCAGGCCAATAAGTCAGTTTGTCCAGAACAATTCATGTTCAGAAGTGGCGACTTACTCCAGGTGATGTTCAGAGGTGTACTATAGTTAGCCTTGGACCAGAGGACTCTGTAGCCAGGATGAGTTGCTAAGCCTAACAGACACCAACTTCTGTCCTCTGGTATGCTGTATGGCCACAGTCCAGATGTATATGCTGACAACGGCATATGAGCACACACATAGCAGTCCGTCCTATTGTTCAAGTGAGCAGTTGTATTCATAAACTGCCACCAAAAGTTTGTAGAATAGCCATGAGGGTATTGGGTGTGGTTTCCTTGGACATACAGAGTCTCCACTGCTGACCATGACGACATCAAAGCCATTACCCCCAGCAGGGTAGACAACACTTTTCCAGCCATCTGATGAGTACCTGTGGCTCAGTTGGTTTCTTCACCGGATTGAGACGAGGGGCCCTGGAGGCTTTCCCCCCCCTTTGTACCCGGTCTTCCTGCCACTTACTCCGAGCTGGCCTGGATGTGTGTCACCTTCTTGCAGTGGCTTTGGTGTATCCAGGAGGGTCGTTCTGCGATTTTCACAGCTGTTGGTGTTGTCAGCAGAGCCTGATATGGTCCGTCCCACCGTGGCTTCGACCAGCACTTCCTCTTTATGACCTTTATCAGCACCCAGTCCCCTGGCTTCAGGCGTTCTTCCTGTACAGAAACAGAATCATCTGGCAGATTATTTGCACTCATGACTTCTTTGCTTTTCAGCATTTTAATCATCCAGTCTGCTAGCGTGTTTTCTTCTTCCGCTTTATCATTATCGGTACAAAACACTGGAACTCTAAAGGGCCTGCCATATATTATTTCAAAAGGCGTTAGGCCATTGTCAGTTGGCGTGATTCTCATATACATTTTCACAAGCTCAATGCAGTCTACCCATGTCCTGCCTGTTTCCTCCATTGTTTTCCTGAGTCTCAGTTTTACTGTGCCATTAGTCCTTTCAACCAGCCCTGCACTTTGTGGGTGGTATGAGCAGTGGTTTTTCAGTGTTATCCCCAGATGTTGTGACATTTTCTCAATTACCTCATTCACAAAATGAGGACCATTGTCACTGTAAACAGTCTGGGGGATCCCATGCTCTGGGATCACATTTTTGCATATTGCCTTAGCCACTGAAATAGCATCCGCTTTCTTAGTGGGGACAATTTCAACCCACTTTGAGAACGGGCACACAATTACCAGGCAGTACCTGTAGGTATTACAGTTAGACAACTCAATGAAATCCATATGGATTACTTCAAATGGGTAGCTGGGTCTGGGAAACCTTCCTCTTCTAGGTCTGAGGTTCCCCTGAGCATTATGTTTACAACATATTAAACATGCTTTACAAAAATGTTTTGAATAAGCATTGAATCCCAATGTGAAGAACTGCTGTTCGACTGCTGCCACCATCCCGGCTGTGGAGACATGGCAGAGCCCATGGCTCAAAATTGCAGCAGTCCTATATAAGTTTTTAGGCAATATAGGTTTATCACAAAGATAATAGACATCACCTCTCAGGCTCGCTCCTTTAGTGAGCCATAGCTGCTTCTCAGCTGAAGGTGAGTGTGACTGCATGTCTGCCAACACATCATGTGTAATGGGCATGGTTTGCTCCTGAGACGTCAAAATATGAACCCCGTGTGATCCAAGGGCCGCTTCCTTTGCAATTTTATCTGCAAAGGCATTGCCACGTGCAACAGGGTCAGTGCCACGTGTGTGTGCTGCACATTTACAAACTGCAACTTTACTGGGCAGTAAGACTGCTTTCAACAGGTCCTGTAAAAGTGTTGCATGCTCCACAGGTTTGTTCTCAGGGCACTCTCTGGCGAAGTGGCCCCTCTCCCCGCATTGATAACACCTCTCATCTCTTCTACGGGTATCCCGGGGTCGCCATGGGCCTCTACCTCTCCTACTCCTGCCTCTATTTTGCTCTCTTCCAGCCTGTCCCTGAAAGAAAATTTCATCTGCTAAAAAGGCAGCGGCCTCTGAGCTTTGTGACTTCTTTTTATTTTTAATTTTAATAACTTCCTGTGCATGGCGGGCCCAATTCATGCATTCAACGGACCCATCAGTGTTCTGATTAATATTTTGTTTTCTGATGAAAGCAGAAATGCGTGGATGGAAGCCATTCATCAGAGCATGCTTCAACTGCTGCTGATATGGGCTGGCCTTCTCCGCACTCTCTACAAGGCCGCTATGCTCTTTAAAAACTTCCTCTAATCTCGCCCTAAACTCATGGACATCCTCTCCTTCTTTCTGCACACATTGGGCAATTTTGTTGTAATCTACAGAAGCTTTAAAGGTAGTTCTAAGACGCTCATAGACCCCATCAACTTGGCCTTTTAAATTGTCATGGCCATAGGGTAGGATGGTATTACCATCCCTCCCTGTGTAGGTGCCTCGCACCCGAGCCCAGTTATATGTGAGACACTTCCTAAAAGTGGCTTCTGTTTCCTGGCCGTTTAAGCGGTACGAGGAGCAGAGTTGCTTGTGTCGGGCGATAAATTCATCAACATTAGTCAACGGGTCTCCTAAACCTTTACATGCTTCTGCACATTCAGATTCAGTCCATGGCCTGTAAACACAAATAA
The DNA here is from genome assembly GCF_036321145.2 of Pelmatolapia mariae. NCBI lineage: Eukaryota > Metazoa > Chordata > Actinopteri > Cichliformes > Cichlidae > Pelmatolapia > Pelmatolapia mariae. The sequence continues at coordinate 14,307,803 of NC_086235.1, read as the reverse complement.
CACGGCTTGGGTCACCTGCAACACCAAAATGGGGATTCGCGACCTCCACCATGGGAAAGGTATCTAGGGCAGGGTAGACAGGCATACCAGCTGCATTCGCCTCATCCCTTTTAGTTTTGGATCTAGTGTTATAAGGGCTTAAATATTGTGCTGCGGCATCCCCAAACTCCTGTCGCACTCTCTCCTCCTCCTCTCTCTCTCTCCTTTCCTGCTCCTGCTTTTCTTCCTCCTCTCTGGCCTCTCTCTCCCTCTCTAATACTGCTCTACGCTGTTGGTCTCTTAACGTCAGCACCACTGAAGTAGACTGCACCGTCTCATCTTCAGGTTTCACAGCTAATGCCTGCAAAGCTGCTCTCTTCGCATTCACTGCCTCCTGTCTTTTCTGCGCCTGCTCTAACCACAGTTTTGCAGACGCCAGCTGTAACTCTCACTCCTGTTTCAATTTCCCTTTTGCACAAGCTGCCTTTACTGTCAACTGGTCTATTAACATTTGACATTGTCCTACAACCAATTTACCTTCAAAACCATATTTCTTGCGCCAATGTCCTAAATACTTTGTGCTTCCAGGAGCGAATTTCATCATAAACTTCTCGTCACCCTCTGACGCACTCTTGGTTGCTTGGGAACCCATAATAACAACAACAGCTGACGTCACAGACCGCGTGTTCTGCTCCGCACCCACTCACACAAACACACTCACACAACAACACAAAATAGGCCTACTCCGGACTCACACCGGACCGCTCGGGACACCAACCCAGTTCTGGGACCCTAACCCCGTTCTGGGACACTAGCCCAGTCGCGCGATAAAGCCCAATGAAGGGACGCTCGGGACACAAACCCAGGGCGATTTTACCAAAACCTCTCTTTCGGGACCCTAACCCAATTGTGGGACACTAACCCAATCTTTCGCAAATATAGAGTCACTCTTTCAACTTACTTGGTGTTGCTCATTGCGTGTAGTGTCAGCCCCGTCAAGCTGTATGCCAAGAGTGAACGAGACATCGATTCACTGATACACACTACCAGGCTATACAGCAATGACATTGGAATGTCGTTCGGACTGGAGAAGTGTAGTCGGATGGTAACTGATAGGTTCGTAGCATAAACCTATTCGCTGGAACGCTCAGGACAATTTGCTACACAGCAAAGAACAAGACACAAGTAGGCAACGTCTTTGTGTTACTCATGCATGAGGAGGCCTGTCTGGAGCCAAGTGTCGTTCCACCCACTTGACCACCGTCAGACTCTCAGCCAGGTTCCCCATAGCACTCCTTTTATTGTGGTTACATACATATGCATAAGGTCATTAACATATAACAGCTTACATAGGTATACATGTGAACAAAGAATACCCTGTGTGTGTGTGTGTGTGTGTGTGTGTGTGTGTGTGTGTGTGTGTGTGTGTGTGTGTGTGTGTGTGTGTGTCATAAAATGACTTCCTAACCCTGCTGGCCTGGAAGTCCAGCAGTTCATTTAAACAAAATGCACTTAGAGTAAAACAGACATAGATACGTTTATCCTACCATAAAACAATAAGACAAGGTACGACCTCTCCCATGCTCCCAGGATGTGGGTGTGAAAACCAGAACAGCCTGGAATGCACGCAAAGCCCTGTTACAGCCTACTGAAGATCCCACATCCTATCACTACACAATTGATTATATACCTCTAAGCATATATGGTTAAATATTTCTTATACAAATGACAATAATACAACATAACCCCAACAGTAACAAAGAGAGGGAAGGTAGTCAGAACTGAGGGGATTGAACTACCAGAAGGCAACATTGCAGACATAGAGGACAGTTACAAGTACCTGGGGATCCCGCAGGCAAATGGGAACCATGAAGAGGCCGCTAGGAAAGCTGCAACCACCAAGTACCTGCAGAGGGTCAGGCAAGTCCTGAGGAGTCAGCTGAACGGTAAGAACAAGATCCGGGCCATCAACACCTACGCCCTGCCCGTGATCAGGTACCCTGCTGGGGTAATAGGCTGGCCAAAGGAGGAGATAGAAGCCACTGACATAAAGACAAGAAAGCTCCTGACCATGCATGGAGGGTTTCACCCCAAGTCCAGCACCCTGAGGCTGTACGCTAAGCGGAAGGAAGGGGGCCGGGGACTGGTGAGTGTCAGCACCACAGTCCAGGATGAGACAAGAAACATCCACGAATACATCACGAAGATGGCCCCAACTGACAGCGTGCTGTGAATACCTCAGGCAGCAGAAACCCAAGAAAGAGGAGGAAGGCGAGGAACCATCATGGAAGGACAGGCCCCTGCACGGTATGTACCACCGGCAGATAGAGGAGGTGGCTGATATCCAGAAATCCTACCAGTGGCTGGACAAAGCTGGACTGAAAGACAGCACAGAGGAGCTCTGAGTACAAGATCCATAGAGGCTGGGGTCTATCACACCAGGCAAGACCCCAGGTGCAGGCTGTGTAAAGATGCCCCAGAGACAATCCAGCACATAACAGCAGGGTGCAAGATGCTAGCAGGCAAGGCATACATGGAGCGCCATAACCAAGTGGCCGGCATAGTGTACAGGAACATCTGTGCCGAGTATAACCTGGAAGTCCCGAGGTCAAAATGGGAGATGCCCCCAAGGGTGGTGGAGAATGACCGAGCTAAGATCCTGTGGGACTTCCAGATACAGACGGACAAAATGGTGGTGGCTAACCAACCGGACATAGTGGTGGTAGACAAACAGAAGAAGACGGCCGTAGTGATCGATGTAGCGGTTCCGAATGACAGCAATATCAGGAAGAAGGAACACGAGAAGCTGGAGAAATACCAAGGGCTCAGAGAAGAGCTCGAGAGGATGTGGAGGGTGAAGGTAACGGTGGTCCCCGTGGTAATCGGAGCACTAGGTGCGGTGACTCCCAAGCTAGGCGAGTGGCTCCAGCAGATCCCGGGAACAACATCGGAGATCTCTGTCCAGAAGAGTGCTGTTGGGTCTGTTCCCACAAACCCCGCTAGTTCTAGAGACTTATTCATCATGAAAGAAAACAAGGCAACAGCGTTCGATCGATTACTTGCGCAAGGGAGGCCTTTGGTCAAGAACCAGCTCTTGGAGCTCACGCTCCTAACCTGTCTCCAGCCCAAAGTCCTTCAAAGAGCAGCTTCCCTCGCAGCTATTTATTGAGAGACAGTTCACACAATAGTTTACAACACGTACCTCCCCTCTTAACCCCCCTTGGTTACAAAGACGAGGCACTGTGTGTGTTTGTGTGTGTGTGTGTGTGTGTGTGTGTGTGTGTGTGTGTGTGTGTGTGTGTGTGTGTGTAGGTAGGTGTGTGTGTGTGTGTGTGTGTGTGTGTGTATGTAGGTGCCCTCCTGCTGATCAAAGGGTCATAAACCCTAAAAGCAGGGGGAACATCCTTGGTCATAAAGAGGGTAGTCTCCCCCACACCCAATGTATGGTTTACCATAGGTAACACAGTGAAACCATACAAAGGGCAGGAAGCTCTACCAAACATCAAACAGACCTCCACAAGGATGTTCCCTGTGATAAAACACTTCAGCCTCACAGTTAAACAATGTAGAAATGGATGGCAAGCATAAAAATGACAAACATTTAAGAATCCACTCTAACATTCCCTCCTGTTTTGTGATTTTTATGCTCCAAATTATTTCTATGTAATATATTCTTATCCATGCACCTCTTGCTTGACAATTTCAGTGCAGGCGTCATTCATACACAGGCTTCTGTCATATCATTCATTTCAGTCAATTCATACTGTTGTAAAAGTACATAATTAACAAATGTATCAGAAATCATCTTAGTTCGCATTGATCTTATACACGGTAAAATTCATCCTATACATAAGCAAATCAATGTCAACAGTCCAAAAGCAGGAATTAATATTTTCAAAAGGAAATGCCACCAAGGACCAGACATCAACCAAGTTATCCAGCCTTGTGGTGCATCTACTCCTGTCATGTGATTCATTATGTATTTCTGCAAGTAAACAACTGAATGTAACAGTCAAAAAGAATAATCAACATTCTCAAAAAATCATATGTCACTACAATACAACTGTATACAGACATAGACATTCAAACACATCAGTTGACTTTATCGTTTGTCCATGTGGCTCTCAGCTAACTTCAAAGCTGTAGCCTGGTCAACACCCTTCTTTATGACTCCTATCAACCCCCCAAATTTTCTCACTGTAGGCATCCTGTGGGGGTTAGAGTCAACTAGTAAATTATCCGCATTTACAACTCTTCTCCTGTCCTGTTGTCACCACAGGAAAAGCTTTGTAAAGGAAATTGGATCAAGGTGTTTTGATCTTCTTGGCTCAAAACCTCAACCAGCTTAGAGAAGTGTTCATGTAACTCAGTTCATGTAAATGTAGACAAAAGGCTTCTCTGTTTACATTCTTCTTGCAGAGGACACAAAGAATAGGTGATGTTGTACAAATTCCATGATAAATCTCCAACTTGGACTAATCCATTGCCCTTCATACACATAGGCAATTGACCTGTTTCCAGTTCATTTAGCTTTTCAATGTCCTGCTGCGAGTCAGACACTTTGAGTCAGACTAGCAGGTCTGTCTTACCAGAGCAGTTCACCCTCCCAGCTACTGGTGAATCAACCGTCCATTCAGGTTCAGAAGTTGAAAAGTTGGCAGTGTCCCAAGTATGTTTACTCCTGGATGTGTTGCCAAGGCAACCAAACAAACTGTCTCACTCTTAGTGATGCTATATGGCCACAGTCCAGAAGAATGTGTAGCCAGTGGCATCACAAGCATAACCATTGGTCTCGTTCTTTATGTGAGTGGTTGTGTTCACAAACTGCCACCAGTAGTTGGTTGAAACCCCATGCGGGTACTGGGTGTAGTTTGCTCTGTCCCAGTGCGCTCCTGTCATCCCACTCAGGGTCCACAGGCACAAGAAGGCGAACAGCACATTCCCAGCCATTCTAAGTTGGGTTCAGGATCCGTTGGTTTCTTCACCAGGATTGAGATGAGAGGTCCTAGAGATATACTCCCCCCTTTGTACCGCTGGCCTTTTCACCATCACCCAGAGTCGGCCAGGAAGTGTGTTACCTTCTTGCAGTGCGCTTGATGTATCCAAGTGTTCCTTTCTGCGATCTTCACTGCTGTGGTCGTCGTCAGCAGCATCCGATATGGATCTTCCCACCGTGGACTGGACCAGCACTTCCTCTCCATGGCCTTGTCAACATCCAATCTCCAGACTTCAGACTCTGCTCCTGCGGAGAACAGAATCATCTGGCAGATCATTTGTTCTCAAGACTTCTTTATTTTTTAACATTTAAAAGCATCTAATCTGCTAATATGCTCAGGTATTTAATCTTAAAGTATAAACTATTGCTGTCATCATCTCCCTCCTGTTGCGACATGGCAAAGCCCATGGCGCAAAATAGCAACAGTCTTATACAAATTCTTAGGCAGTATTGGTTTATCACACAGATAATAAACACCATCCTGCAAATTCGCTCCTTCTGTAAGTCACACTGTTTTCCTGCAGTAGGCGAGTGGCCCTGCATGGCTGCCAGTGCACCTCGCATAATAGGCAACGTCTGTTGGTGTTGCATTGCTAAAATGTTAACACCATGTGCTCCTAAAGATGCCTCTCTTGCTATCCTATCTGCAAAAGCATTCCCTAATGCAACTGGATCTTTCCCTCACATGTGTGCTACACATTTACAAACGGCAATTCTACTGGGTAATAACTCTGCCTCCAGCAGATTTTGCAAAAGTTTGGCGTGTTCTACAGGTTTCCCTGTAGAGGCTGTCACACCTCGTCTCACCCACTGTACTACAAAGAAATGTACTGTAGCAAATGCATACTGGCTATCAGTGTATATTGTCACATCTTGGTTCTCTGCAGCTTTACACGCTTCCGTTAAAGCTACTATCTCTGCTGCTTCAGCAGACATAGAACCTGTTAGGTGTCCTGCACAGATAACTTTCTCACTGTCTACTACAGTAAAACCTGTTTTAGTCTGTCCCTCTGCTGTTGTAAAACTCAAACCATCAACAAACCAAACCTTTCCCTCACCAAGTGGCACATCTATTAAGTCATCCCTCAGCTTACACCCCTCTCTACGCGCTGTCTACACTCATGAGAAGCGCCCTCTTCCTTTGTTGGCAAAAAGGGTTGACGTAACAGTAACATTAAAGACAAGCGTTTTGTAGGTGACAGAAATATAATTTTAGTCTGCATTAGTAGACATCTATCTCGTGTGGAACTAACAGTGTCAAAAAGGTGAAAAACTATATCCTGAAACATTGTACAGCTTAAGCTGCTGCACATACTGATCTCACGCATGGAGGTAAAGCACAAGCAACTAGAGCTAATCTTTTAGGATAGGAAGTTACTGGTGGAAAAAGTGGTGTTAGGTTTTTCACAGTCACCTGGCATTTGTGCTGTTCACAGAACCACAAGTCCATCGCTGGACCTCCTCTGCGCTGTCACTTTTTGGAGCCTGGCACGCTCCCTCAGGTTCAAACGATTCCAACGTTGCTGAAGATTTTAAAGGCAGAGCACGTCGTACACCTTAGTTGTCTTCCTCAACGTCAACGTCGAAACTCTTTTATCTTATTTAAGATTTTGCTGTGCAGAGTCTCCTCATCACAATCTCCTGGAAGCTCAGTAGCACAGCTCTCTGTGCTGAAGGTGATCTCCGATCCTCCTGAAGACTCTCTCCAGGCCTCAGCTTCCATCTTATGGACGATCCTCTCAGTCACTCCTTCTCGTCATGGCACCTCACGACATCTGCAAATTAAAATGACACTCCTCTCGCCACATGGCTTCTGCCATGTGTCAACTCCCCAACGAGACATGTACAAGAATGTTGCACAGTCTCCCTAAAACAATCTCCAGGGTTTGTCCCTTGGAGCAGCTTCACTCCAACCTGTAACCCTGTGTAAAAACATCAGTCAGCAATTAAATATTTAGCTTGTTTAACTCCCAGCTCCACCTGGAGCCTGTATCCTGGAAGACAACGTCTGTTAAATCAAACTTCACATTTTCAACCAACTATAGATCATAAGAGTAATAAAGTATTCAGCATAAAAGACAAATATCATGTGCAGGTTTTCTCCAGTCATTAAATCACTATTATTATTATCATAATTTGTCCCAAATCATGAATCATCCCAATTTATTCCACAATTTAATTGGTGACTTTCCTTAAGCAATGTCACTCCACTTACTATGAGCTCAATAGTGGCCAGCTAGTGAGCCTCATATTCAACTATTCTGTAACCACTGCACATTTGTTCAATTGTCACTTGTCTGTCTGTGCTGAATCCTTTACAAGCACTCTTAAAGAAAAACAAACATTAGCCAAACACACGGTTTGTCCTGGTTGTCAGGTGTTGGTCATCCAGATTCCAGAGATGCTGTAAAAAAGAAGTAACACTGGTTTCAAACACAGTGTCACACTGTATTCACTTCTCCCTTATAACACTCATATTTTCTCCAACACAGTGTAAGTTAATCACCAATACACAGCCTGTAACTACAGTTTTCTTCACACAAAATCTCAGTAATCCTGTGATAGAAAAACATCATTAAGATGTGTCCTGCTATAAATCACATGATCGAATCACATGATTAACCATCTACTGTAAAAAGAAATATAAATGTTATGTATACACTCTTTCTCACAGTAATCTCTGTGAGCAACACAAGTTAGTGAATAACACACCCATGGTGAATTCACAGACACAGAAAAAATTTAAAGTAAAAAAGGTTAAATTTGCAGAGTTCACATAGTCATGTGACCCAAGTTTCCTCCTGTGGTCTCCTTCTGTTCCTGCAACAGACACACACAGAGATACATCCACACCTTTGTCAGGTGGGGGTTAACTTCACACAATGGTGTTAAGTCAGTCAGTCTTGTCAGCTTTTGTCAGTCAGTTTTTTCCACTCATTTTTTATTTGCTAATAGTAGAACCCTTCTTGACGCAATAAGTTTCTACTGCCAGCAATGACGTCATTTCAAAAAAGAAAAATAATTTAGACTGGATTACCTCGCTGAATCCTTTTTGGCAGGGACTTGTTTTCTGATTGTCCCAAATAAGTGGCTTTCTCCCAAGCCCATTTTAATTTTTGGAGAAGCTCACCTTTGCAACAGTTTTGTCGACGACGAGTCGTATAGCGCTTCTGTTCTAATCGTGCATCTCTGCTCAAACAGACATCATCAAACGAAACTTTCAGTGCACCATGAAAGTAACAAAATAAAAGAAAGGAAAGAAAATAAAGGAAAGCAAAGGAAAGAAAGGCCTTGTTAAGTCATGACACGTGTTTTTCATGCCAGGGGGATAAATTGTAACAACCCATTTGGCAGGCTCAACTTAGTAACAAAAGACAAATCAACAGCCAGTTTAATCTCAAACATTCATCCAATCAGCCACACACAACATACAGCATAACCCTGTTGTCTCAGCACATAATAAGTTTCTTCTCATGTAACCAAATGTGTGCCATAGTAAAACTTCTTCACACACCAGAAACTCACAATCAGCTCACTCAGCTCACTCATTTAAGACCCCTCATCAGCATTCTGTTTTCCTCTATGATGCAACCATCTGTCCTCCTATAATATTCAGTCCACTAGTCTATGTATCACTTTCATCTTACTAGTGACTTGGACAAGATGACAAGCAGAATCTCATGCTTAAGATGCTGTCTGGTCTTCATGAGTATCATTTATTGTGTATATGCATGTAGGGTTAGTATAGTTGATGTATTTTCTGTATGTTTTTGTGTTCCTCTCATCACATTTTCATTATTCTCATCACTGCTTAAAACAACACACATCTCTCTCTCTCTCTCTCTTAAAAACAGAAAGTACATTACAGCTGTTTCAGGCTGAGAAACACCAAACACTCTCCGTGCTATCATTCACCACACAACTACGTTATTTCTTTGTCCACTGGGCAGGTGACCTGCAGAATCACGTCTGCCCCAGCTGGATACCTTCACACACACCGTGACGTCAGACACACTCACACTCGCTTCTGCTTTAGAGCACAATTTCACTTAATTCTTCAACGATCCACACACCACGTTCTGCCCAATAAAAACTTTGCAGTGTATTTCATCCTCTTTCAAGGCAGACTTCTTTTAAGTTTGCAACTGGCAACGCGACTTACACCAAAACCCAGGCTACGTGTACACAACAGGTCACCGAATTCCATTAACACCGCTTAGGTTAACTTCTGTGCTGCTGCGTTCACTTACTGGCACTCACACACATATACGCTCATTCACACTCTTTTTAGGCCCATAATCCCCCTTACCGCGGCGAGCTCTTTCCTCCTTACCATTGGTGGAGAAACCATACACTCAACGCCCTTAACTGCGGAGAACCTTTTTTTATCTTTATAGAGCTCTATCCTCCTTTCGGTGGAGAAACCGTCCTTACCCTCCTTCTATTCGGTGGAGAAACCTCTTTAAACCTCCTTAAATAAATCAAAAAGATAAAACAAAAACAAAAACACTGGCGGAGAAACCAGGTAGCTTGCGTCTACACGCACAGCTTGCGCACTCACGTACCTGCTTTAACGCACGGGCACGTAGCCGCTCTCTAAGGCCTTCTGTACTCACTGTTCGTGTTGTTTCCGTTCATGGGAAGAGTCTCTGGTTCCCGTCAATCGCCATCCATCCCGTGGGGAGTTCAGGCGCAAACTGTCCGGCCTGGAACAAAGCAAAGTACCAGGGCTTTCGTCAATCGTCCCAGACGATGGCTGCTAGCAGACTGCGGTGGCGTCCTCTCCCTCCCCTCGCGGTGGAGGCGATGTGTTGGGCTCCGGCTCGGAGGACCAAATAAATGTTGGGTCTGTTCCCACAAACCCCGCTAGTTCTAGAGACTTATTCATCATGAAAGAAAACAAGGCAACAGCGTTCGATCGATTACTTGCGCAAGGGAGGCCTTTGGTCAAGAACCAGCTCTTGGAGCTCACGCTCCTAACCTGTCTCCAGCCCAAAGTCCTTCAAAGAGCAGCTTCCCTCGCAGCTATTTATTGAGAGACAGTTCACACAATAGTTTACAACACGTACCTCCCCTCTTAACCCCCCTTGGTTACAAAGACGAGGCACTGTGTGTGTTTGTGTGTGTGTGTGTGTGTGTGTGTGTGTGTGTGTGTGTGTGTGTGTGTGTGTATGTGTGTGTGTAGGTAGGTGTGTGTGTGTGTGTGTGTGTGTGTGTAGGTAGGTGTGTGTGTGTGTGTGTGTGTGTGTGTATGTAGGTGCCCTCCTGCTGATCAAAGGGTCATAAACCCTAAAAGCAGGGGGAACATCCTTGGTCATAAAGAGGGTAGTCTCCCCCACACCCAATGTATGGTTTACCATAGGTAACACAGTGAAACCATACAAAGGGCAGGAAGCTCTACCAAACATCAAACAGACCTCCACAAGGATGTTCCCTGTGATAAAACACTTCAGCCTCACAGTTAAACAATGTAGAAATGGATGGCAAGCATAAAAATGACAAACATTTAAGAATCCACTCTAACAAGTGCAGTCCTGGGAACAGCTAAGATACTGCGCAGGACCCTCAAGCTCCCAGGCCTCTGTTAGAGGACCCGAGCTTGAAGGATAAACCGCCCACAGGGGCGAGATGGGTGGTTTTTTTATATATATATATATATACAGTGTCCAACACAATCATGGTGATTGAATGATTGTGGGCAAGTTCATGTGCAAGTGTCTGTGGGGCAGTCAGCGAAAGGGCAATGGTGGTGAGTCAGAGTTTGTATGTTTGGGGGGTGGGTGAGAGCGGGGAGTGAATTTTACATCCTGACAGCCTGATGGACAAAGCTGTCTCTCAGTCTGCTGGTTCTAGTCCTTCTGCACATATACTATATATAGAAGTATCATTAATCAAATATATTTAAATATATATATGTATATATATATATATATATATATATATATATATATATATATATATATATATATATATATATATGTATATATATATATATATATATATATATATATATATATATATAAGATAAGATAAGATAAGATAAGATAAGATAACCTTTATTAGTCCCACACGTGGGAAATTTGTTTTGTCACAGCAAGAAGTGGACAGTGCAAAAGTTATGAAGGACACTTAGAATAAAATAAAATAAGAATAAATACAGTACACAACTGTACAGAATAGAATAAAAATAGAATACTATATACAGTAGAATAAAATAGAATAAAATATACAATAGGATAAAAATAGAATACAAATGCTATATACAACAGAGTGAAAAATACAACGGTGCCAGAAAGATTATTGCACATTTGTGTTATTGCACATTTGTGGATGTGTGTGTATGATCAGTTAAAGTCTTTGTTGTGGAGTCTGACAGCAGTGGGGAGGAAAGACCTGCGAAATCTCTCCGTCCCACACCGTGCGTGCTGCAGTCTCCCACTGAAGGAGCTGCTCAGTGCTGTCACAGTCTCATGCATGGGGTGGGAGATGTTGTCCAGCAGGGATGACAGCTTAGCCACCATTCTCCTGTCACTCACAACCTCCACTGGGTCCAGAGGGCATCCTAGAACAGAGCTGGCCCTTCGGATCAGCCTGTTCAGTCTCTTCCTGTCCCCAGAAGAGATGCTGCCGCCCCAGCAGACCACACCATAAAAGATGGCTGAGGCCACCACAGAGTCATAGAAGGTCTTCAGGAGTGGGCCCTCCACTCCAAACGACCTGAGTCTCCGCAGCAGGTACAGCCTGCTCTGCCCTTTCCTGTAGAGGGCGTCTGAGTTATGAGTCCAGTCCAGTTTGTTGTTCAAATGAACACCAAGGTACCTGTAGCTGTCCACAGTCTCAATGTCCATACCTTGGATGTTCAGTGGTTGCAGTGGAGGATGTTTGTGCCTGCGGAAGTCTACCACCAGCTCCTTGGTTTTACTGGCATTGATCTGGAGGTAGTTCAGCTGGCACCAGTCCACAAAGTCCTGAGTCAGTCCTCTGTACTCCTTGTCGTCCCCATCAGTGATGAGGCCGACTATAGCAGAGTCATCAGAGAACTTCTGCAGGAAGCACTGGGTGGAGTTGTGGGAGAAGTCTGCAGTGTAGATGGTGAAGAGGAACGGAGCCAGAACCGTTCCCTGTGGGGCCCCCGTACTGCAGACGACCCTGTCCGACACACAGCCCTGAGTCCTCACATACTGTGGTCGGTCGGTGAGGTAGTCCAAAATCCAGGTAGTGAGGTGATGGTCCACTCCAGAGTTCTCCAGCTTGTCCTTCAGAACCGAGGGAAGAATAGTGTTGAAGGCACTGGAGAAATCAAAGAACATGATTCTCACAGTGCTTCCAGCGGTTTCCAGGTGAGCGAGGGAACGATGTAGGAGGTGAATGACGGCATCATCCGCTCCAATGCCAGGCTGGTAGGCAAACTGAAGTGGGTCCAGTGATGAGCTCACAAGGCGCCGAAGCTGAGCCAGGACCAGCCGCTCCAGGGTCTTCATCAGGTGGGATGTCAGAGCCACCGGCCTGTAGCTGTTGAGGTCCTTGGGCCGTGAAGTCTTTGGCACTGGTACAACACAGGAGGTTTTCCAGAGCTGTGGGACTCTTCCCAGCCTCAGGCTCAGGTTGAAGAGGTGCTCCATCACACCACACAGTTGGTCCGCGCAGGACCTGACGACCCTCGAGCTGATGCCATCTGGACCCGCTGCCTTCTTGCCATTAATCCTCCTCAGTTCCCTCCTAACCTGGGTGGTTGAGAGAGACAGGCTGGAGCCTTGTGTTGATTGTGTATTGGATGCTGTTGTTGGGGGTGGGGAGGAGTGAGCAGGATGAATAGAGGAGGTGTGAA